>NW_024412403.1:21436808-21439308 GCF_014898765.1 Herpailurus yagouaroundi
ATCTATCTATCTATCTATCTATCATCATCATCTATCTATTTATCTATCTGTCTATCCATCTATCATCATCATTATCTATCTATCTATCTATCTATCTATCTAGATATATATGTATTTGAAAACATTGAAGACTTATTGGCTCTAGCCTTATAAGAAAATTATCTGAAACTTTGATCAGTCTTTGGTTGACCATTAAGGGTAAACCCCAAAAATCCAGGTTTAAAAGAGAAAGAGAGAGTGGTAATAAGCAGAAACTTCAGCAACAAAGAACAAAAACAACAAAAAGAAAAAAGAATTGCAGAAGATCTGAGCACAAAGATGTTTCTAATATATTACCCAAAATAATAAAGCTTTCTATGTGTGATACTCAATATGAAGCATGTTTTATGCACAGTCGCATACACACACACACACGCGTGCACACACACACACACAATCTTTTTCAGAAGGTGGCATTTGATTCTGTTGACTATGCACTTAGGAAATTTCAACACTAATCCAAATTTTTACATTTGAATAAAGGTATACTTGGAAGTCATGTTTTTCATTAAGAAACTGGTAAGTCATAATTTCATGATATAATAAATTAGAAATCCTGCCTTCTGAAAAGAAGTAAAAGTTATAAAGTGATCAACTTCCCATCTATAATTTAACACACAGGAAGAAAGAAATGCTGAAAAAAAAATAAACTTTAGAGATGCATGTAAATAAAGGCTACAGAATTCCATGTTTACCTTGACTACATTTTATATTAAGATAAAATATCTTTCATAACATAATGTCATAAGACATTTGTCCAACTATTCAATTTAATGGCTGGAATAGTTTTTTAGCACCATCCGTAGACTAAAATGAATAAATTTATTTGAACTCTAAACATGTTTGAAGTCTTAAATTCTGTTCTCTACCCAATTGCTTCCACTATTACTTTTATTTTCCTCTTAGAAGAACAATTCCATGAAATGTGCCATTTGGTTGGTTATGGCATGGAGATATGAGCCAATTTATGAAGTGCAGAGGCATAGACCTATTTATGGAGCACAAAACAGTGCTGCTATTTATTGTATTGTATAAATATATCATAGTGCATAAAATTTTAGACGTGGAGATAGCCCAGAAATATTTTCCTCACTCTATTGATTTAGGGTTCCTTTTTAATAATTTCAAACCATCAACCCCTCCCCACAATCAACACAATATAAAGGCATGTATGACAAGGTTAAAACTTCTGATTATGTCATTTTCTGTCTAAAAATGTTTTAGTGACTCCATATTTCATTACACATTTAAAAAAATCTCCTGGTATTCAAGGTATTCTATGCTATGTATTTTTGATTTTTAGCTCTTTGTTTTTGGATATTTTAGCCAAAGTGAACTACTCACTCATTTTAAACTCACCCTGTAATCTCAAACACCAAACGTTTATCTACATGGATCAGTGTCTTTAAAGCCTAGCTATTTCTCTTCCAAGCCTGGTTTTCACGATGCTATGTATTTTTCACATGATAGTTCAAATATAAGTTTCTACATGAAGTTATCCTCAGGATCTTCAAACAGATACAATCTCCTTTGGGTCTCATGTAATAATTTGTTTCTCTCCTACATTATATACTATAATAATTGTAAGACAGATCAGATGTCTTAAAAGCAAAGCTGGATCTTTCTTACTTTAAAAAATGCTTTGCCAAGCATTGTAAAATAGATCTTCCATAAATATTTATTGATTAAATTGAATCGCATCCAACTGTGAACAAGAGAAACTATTAATGTTAATAACTATTGAACTAATTTCACGTGTGAATATTACACTGTATTCAGAGAATATGCTGTGACTCTTATAATTTTTTCCTACTATTTTGTATAACCCCTTATATTATGTTTTCCTCCAGGGTTTGGGAATTTTGTGTGTGTTTTACAGTTGTATAATCCCACAATTTAAATGTCAATTATCTTGCCTTCCAGAGTGACTGTATGGCAGGTGTTTTACTTGAGCCTAAATTAAGTTTATCACTGATAATCAAAACTCTGAGAATTACTGGAGAACTAGTGACAGCAGTTTATTGGAATCTTAATTCTAAAAGCGAAAAAATCTTCTGAGAATTAGCTCATTTTAGGATAAAAGTGAATTAGATAAGTTAACTTCATGTAAAATTGGCTTAGAAAGCAGAGGAGGGAAGCATATTGGAATTTATCAAAGTGTCTGTTATTGGTATCTCAAAGATCAACCCTGGTAGATGATCTGTATCTAAGTGTCAGGGTGAGAAGTAGGAGTGGGCGCAAAATCTGAAATAACTATGAAATATTCAGCATCCATTCAACATGAATATTGCAATATTCGATTTCAAAATCTAAGACTGATTTGAGAAAATGGAATATTCTAACACAGAGAAGGAAAATTAGGACTTTCCCTATTAATCACTGAAATCAAGGCAAACTCTAACTCATTGGAGCTTGTTTTAGTCAGTTTTTGCTGCTATAATAGAAATACCACAAACCATGT
>NW_024412403.1:21444308-21483675 GCF_014898765.1 Herpailurus yagouaroundi
GGGAATTATGAAGGTTTTTCTCTAGGGCTTACACTGCTTTAGTGATTTTGGAAAGGATTCATTTGTTTATATGCAACCATTTACTTTGGTTTTCAGGCTGCCAAGAAACAGGGATGACTCAAGAACTGGGGCTCTAGAAGGTGAGAGAAATGAAGGAGGGCTAGAGGTGTCATTGGCAAAGAGGCAGTTTCCAGGCATGGTAGCCAGAGAGTGTTTTTTGGTTATTTTTGTAGTAGCAAAGCTCCTTCTCTTTCTCCTGTGTGCAGATGTGAATCCAGAGTAGTCTTGTTTTTATTTCCATAGTGATCGTGGAATGTTCTTTTTTGGTGGTAATGTTATATGGAACAGTTTATGTCAATAGAAAACACTATAGTCTAGATCTCAGCTGTCCAGTTCCAAGGTCATGTTTCACTTTTTAAAATGTTCTTGCCCTTATTGTCTGATGTATAGTAATTATTTTATGAATCATTATATACAACTCTAGCCTAGCATAATACCATATTTAGTGATAAATAATTCTGAAATATCAGCAGCAATAAAATCTTCAATTCCAAAATTTGTCCCTCATAAATTATTTTGTATGTAAATTGAATTTAAAGATGCCCAAACCACAAGCACTACATGAGAGTTAAAGGGCACACTGTATTTTATTTCATCACTCAATAAAATATTGAAAACAATTTTTTACAGTGAATGTCTTTTATCAGATTAAGTTAACATTTTCAACTATGATATACAGTAATGATGATAAATCTGTACAATAAAATATTTCTCATCAAAATCAGGGGAAAAAATCATTGTGAAATACAGACAATTTAGGAACTCTCTAGACTACATTTTAGATCAGGCAGAATCACCATTTCCACAATAATCCAAACACTCTCATGACTTCGGTCATGCCTCTTTTTTTTTTTTTTTTTTTTAAGTTGAAATAGATTAACATGGAAGAGAACCCTGATTCTCAGGCAATATTATGATTAATTATATGACCCTCCTCTCAAATTACTTAGATTATCTCATGCCTTCACCCCTTATTGTCTGTGTCACATTGAGCAATTTACAGAAAACTCATTGTCCACATCTATGAAATCTGATAACAGTTTTGCCCACCACATGGCATGGTTGTGAGTGGTTGTTCATGTTAATCATGTTGTTACTGTTGCCATTTTGATAAAATTTTGCCCTACCTCTAAATCCCTGCAAGTTTTGGTGTAAACATTTTACCTTACTGACTTGATTTATTCCCTGAAGTAGTGAGTTTTGAGCAAAGAGCTGAAGGACAAAGAGAAATTAACAAATTGAAACTTATAGCTTTGCTATGCAGAGAGTGGGCAAAATGTTACAAGATCTGAAAAGCAAAGGCGACCTGGGCTAGGATCCAAAAACTGAAAAAGAAAATAGCCGAAGTCAGAGAATACACTATGGAATACTACGTGGCAATGAGAAAAAATGAAATATGGCCTTTTGTAGCAACGTGGATGGAACTGGAGAGTGTGATGCTAAGTGAAATAAGCCATACAGAGAAAGACAGATACCATATGGTTTCACTCTTATGTGGATCCTGAGAAACTGAACAGGAACCCATGGGGGAGGGGAAGGAAAAAAAAAAAAAAAAAAAGAGGTTAGAGTGGGAGAGAGCCAAAGCATAAGAGACTGTTGAGAACTGAGAGCAAACTGAGGGTTGATGGGGGGTGGGAGGGAGGAGAGGGTGGGTGATGGGTATTGAGGAGGGCACCTTTTGGGATGAGCACTGGGTGTTGTATGGAAACCAATTTGACAATAAATTTCATATATAAATAAAAAAATAAAAAAATAAATAAATAAATTAAAAAAAAAAAAAAAAAAAAAGAAAATAGCCGAAGTTGAGTCTGGAAAATCAACTGCACCTGAAGCTCATGTTAAGAACATATGAGGATGAACTGGGTTTTGAAGGAAAGGTAACACCTAATCCTATTTTATTTATTTAAAAAACAACAACAAAAACATGAAACCCTGTCAGGAGTGGAGACAAAGGATTGGAAGAGGCTCCGGATGAATGGAGGGAGATTATTTTGCAGAATCTTCCAGAGTACAAGTAAGAGGTGGTGGTAATGGAAATTAAACAAAAATCTAAAAAAAAAAGGATAAATTCAAACAAATTTAGGAAATACAATTGAAAATGCCTTACAGACTTCAAAAACACAGGGGAGAGGGATTTTCCAAGAATGATTTAGGTGTCTGCATGCTGTACCAATGGCTGCTGGTGTCCTTGACTGTTATTAGCATCACTGAAATCAGTTTAGGGAAGAGGAAAATTGGCTCTATTTCATAATTTTTGAGTCTAAGGTATTGCTGGGACTTCAAGTTAGAGTGGAAATGTCAGCATAGCAGCTGAACATGTGGATCAGGACAACTACAAGTCTGGGAGATACAAATTACAGAATCATTGACATAATATGATTGAAGTTAGAGAGGAGGATGAGGTTACTGAGGGCAAGACTATGAAGAGTACAGAGAAGGAAGAGAAGTGGGTTGTCCACCATCTATCAGCAAAGGACAGGAGATCACCTTGGTAACATGGAAGAGGTGGGAAGAGAAAACCTAGCAGGAATGAAACTGCACATATATAAAAAGACACTGTCACTTAATATCAATATTTACCTAATAAAGAAACTAAGAATGGAGTGGTAAAAATGAGTAGGAATTGACAGACCTGAGAAATATTAAAACCCAGGTCTGTTACATCTTGCTTCTCTTCCATATGTTTAAGTATTATGTGTACAACAATGTAACTGAGTATTTTCTAAGTAGATAATGATTTATGTTATAATTCATTTCCCCAGCACATCACCAGAAAAATAACCATATAAACTACTCTCTTGCCATTTGTGACAAAATGGTATTAAAGGATAATTACACTGCATGTAGCTTGAACTCACAATAATATTTGGCACTGCTTTAACACTAACAAAGCAAAGAAACCTCTTTATTCTTGGCAAAAATAAATATCAGATGTCTGATTTTATTATTATAGATATTAGTCACCTTGACACTAAATTTTATATGTGAGTTATGAAAAACTTTAGAAAATAATGAATAAAACTGAAATATAAGATAAGACACTCAGAGAAATTAATTCTCCTTATAGAAAAATGAAATAAACATATTTAATTAGACCTAGAAAAAATAACAATTGGAACTAGAAGGGCAAAACCAATGAAAAAGGAAGATTTCAAGCTGCTATTGACCATGATTGCTCTAATGATTTATAACAATCTTTCATTAGTATCATGATAAAAGATAAAGAAAAAATTGCATCACTGCAAACTGAAATGAAAAGTGAGATAGCAAAAAATAGTAAATCATTGATGTGTTAAATCAAGAATTCCTTGATAGATTTACAACAATGTTAATAAGTAAAGATTGCATTGCTTCTTTTTTTTTTTTACTAACTTTTACATGATATTTTTGTTAAATGGGTGATCCAATTTGCCTTCAGAAGATTTGATGGTACTAAAAACTGGAATCAATATATGTATTTTTTGATAGAATCTCACTACATATTTCCCCTGTTATAAATGTTAAAATTTAAGTGCAATGACAGACTCAGTAAAACCTTTATTTGATCTTCAATAACTAAAACTGAGAAAGCAAGTAATGTAGTTTGAATAACTGACTTGCCATCTTTTATGGGAAGATTAACGGACCCCCAATGATGTCTATAATTTAACCTCCAGACTCTGTAACTAGGTTGCCTTACTTGGCATAAAGGGAGTTTGCAGATGTGAATATGGTTAAGGATCTTCAATTAGACAGAGATCTTAGATTATCCAGGTGGAGCCAATCCAATCTCATAAATTCTAAAAGGCAGGGAACCATTCTTTGCTGTCATCATCAACAGATATGGCAATGGAAGAAGAATCAGAAAGATGCATTGTGAATGGACTTGATCTTCCATTGCTGGTTGTGAACAAGATAGCTATGAGCCAACGAATATGGTGACCTCTAGAAACTGGGGATAGTTCTCAGTTTACAGTTAGCAAAAAAATGAGGATGTCAGTCCTATAATTGTGTGAATGGAATTCTCCCCCCAAACCCAAATGAGCAATGAAATGGACTACCTCTTAAAGTGTACAGAAAACTAGCAAGCTGCTAACACCTTGGTTTTAGTGCAGTGAGACATGCTTCAGAATTCTGACCATCAGAACAGTACAAATAAAGTTTTAAGCAATCAAATTTTGGTATGATTTTATAGCAGCAATAGAAAACTAATACCTGACCTCAAGAAATAGAGAATGTCACACTATCTTGCATTTTTTCCCCAAAGCTTTTATTAATTTGTTCAATAAAGTGTGATTCATATGAACTATGGAAAATAAGGAACATGCAGAAAAGTTTCAAAAGAAGATAAAAATTATCCCTAATTTCACTACCCAGAAATAGTCATAGATGAAATAGTAGGTCGATGCTCTCTCTGTCTCTGTCTCCATCTCTTTCACACATATAAACACACAACCACATATACCCAGAGATAAACACAACACTAATACAAATATAAATCATTCTTTCAACATTGTGTCTTTTGTGAACTAGGCAGTAGGTTTGTAATAGGTTGAGAAAGAAAAACAACTGAAAAGTAGGTACAAGTATGACAGGGCATGCAGAAGGAACAAATTCCAATATTTATTGTTCGGGAAGGATCCCAGGGGGAATTGACCTGATAGGTGTGAAGAATGGGGTAAGGAAAAGTCCTAGGTAGAAAGATCAGAGTATGGAAAGCCCTGGAAAGAGAAAGAATATGGTAGCACAATAAAATGTGAACAGGACATCATGGCGATTCCAAGCAAAGGAGTTGGAGAGTGGTCAGAGGCCATTGGTAAGGATGCTTAACTTTATCCTAAGACCACAGAGAGTCACTGAGTAGCTGTATACTGGGTTCTTCGGGAGAATTTTAAATGTGTAATCTAGTCATAACATGTAGAATGGTTTTCATGGGTCCTGCAAAGATCTGGCAAGCTCACCTGTGATGCTTGTAGCTCTCCAAATGAGAAGTTTACTAACTTAAGACCCTGGCAGGGTGGAGACATTTAGTAGTTAGAATCTAGGTAAACTGGATAGGGAAGAAAATAATAAAAAAGAAAAACAAATAGAAAGAACGTAGAATTCTCAGTAGAGGTATGTGTACAAGAAGCAGCTGTAAGTAATTCATAATATGTATATTTTTAAGGTTTTTTTTCTTTATCTTTGGAATGCCAGAACTGTGTCTGCAAATATCTAGCTTTTCATTTCCTTCTACTAATTTCACCTGGTTTGCAATAACCCTTTCTGACATATAGATTTAGACCTTTTCATGGTCTCCTCTACAGCCCCCAAATTATTACTTTGTCTTTTTTTCATTCTTCGTCTTTGTTCATTCTATTCCGGTATCTTTTTTTTTTTAATATGAAATGCATTGTCAAATTGGTTTCCATATAACACCCAGTGCTCATCCCAACAGGTGCCCTCTTCAATACCCATCACCCACCCCCCCTTCCCACCCCCCCCCATCAACCCTCAGATTGTTCTCAGTTTTTAAGAGTCTTTTATGGTTTGGCTCCCTTCCTCTCTAATTTTTTTCCTTCCCCTCCCCCATGGTCTTTTGTTAAGTTTCTCAGGACCCACATAAGAGTGAAAACATATGGTATCTGTCTTCCTCTGTATGACTTATTTCACTTAGCATAACACTCTCCAGTTCCATCCACATTGCTACAAAAGGCCATATTTCATTCTTTCTCATTACCACGTAGTATTCCATTGTGTATATAAACCACAATTTCTTTATCCATTCATCAGTTGTTGGACATTTAGGCTCTTTTTTAGAATGAACACATCTTTATATTATGTTTTCTCTGTATCTATCATCTACCTTATCTTTATTTTCACTTTTTGTCTTTTGCTTCTGCATTCTGAATGTTTGTACAGACTTAACAGATTCAATTTCCCACAGTATTGACATCATAATGTACTTACTGTTCCTCATTAATTTATAATCTTATAATCTCAATTTCAAAGTGGTAATTTTTTTTCTCAGGTTTATTTGCCAGTAATAATAGGCTTTGAATTCTTATTGAAGTCATATAGCCACTGAATTCTTGTGAAGGTGAATATTTTTCTAAACTACTCACTTTTTCTATCTTCATGACATTTTCTTCTTCTAGAAAAGATTTAAAAAGTTTTTGATTGATTTTGTGAGAGTAAGAGTACTTAAGCCAGCTTCTGTTAATAAGGTCACGTCTACCTAGAACGAGCTTTTGATCTGGAGTCGGGTCCATGGGTTCCCTCTGGATCCCACAATGTGCTCACCCTTTGGGGATCCTCGAATCATATCTTAATCTGGTGAGATGATAAATGTAATTTCAAATTAGGATGCAGGATCACAACAGATGTGGAGGTTGGAAGGCAACTCACATCCTTACTTTTTCTCTCATCTCCATACACATCCTCGTAATACTGGGGCAGATATTCTTTTCCTCTCTGTTTGGTTCTACCTTTTGCAGGGATACCCATAGTTGTGACTGAGTCATAGGCTTGCCCTGTAATAGATCTGTGTACTGGAAACATTCAGGAGATGCCACTACCACACGTTATGATAAACACTGGGTGTCGTATGTAAGTGACGAATCACTAAATTCAGCCCCTGAAAACAATATTACACTGTATGTTAACTGGCTAGAATTTAAATAAAATTTGAAAAAGGAAAGAAAAAAAAAAGAAAGTGATGCTACTCGAGTCATCAATGTGCTTACAGGTTCAGCAGTTTCTTATAGCAAGAAAGACACTGGGTGCCTGGGTGGCTCAGTTGGTTAAGTGTCCGACTTCAGCTCAGGTCATGATCTCAGAGTTGGTGAGTTCGAGCCCCGCGTTGGGCTCTGTGATGACATCTCAGAGCCTGGAATCTGCTTCAGATTCTGTGTCTTCCTCTCTCTCTGAAATCCCCCCCCACGCCCACTCTCTGCCAAAATTAAACATTTCAAAAATTTAAAAAAAAGACACATATACATACTTTCTTAAAAGCCCTAACCAAATCTATTGCCAGCTTCCACCACTCTTTGTTCTAGAATAATTTTTTTGTATGGCTTTTTCTTTAATATGATTTTTATTTAATTATGCTACAAGATTTTTAATTATTGTAAATCCCAACTGAATTTTATTTTGGAGTATAACAGTCATACGCCATTTGTTAAGTGTTTCAAATACAATTTGCAAATCTTAATACCATCTTTATTAAACAGGAAGAAACTGCTACCGTGTTATTCACGAAGGTTTTCTACACAGTCCATTTTTACCTATACATAAATATTACATTTCCATTCAATTTGGAGAAAAGTATAGAAGTTGTAGTGGTGAGATTTCTTGAATAATAGATGTTCCAAGTATAACATAATAAATTAAAGATGAATACCTATTCTGGATGATTTTGTTTGTATTTGTCTATCTATTTATCAAATGCCACAAATGCCAACACTTTAAAATGATTCTAGATTTATAAAGAATTTTAATGTTTGGAAATGCAAGACCTCCTTACCACCCTGTTACCAATATGTTCTTACTATGTGTCACCCATTAATTTTGTGAATAATATTTATAATAATTTCATCAATTTTTCCAAAAATAATTTTATGATTTGATTGTGAGTTTACCATATTCATGCTTCAATCTGTAAGGAACTATCATATCTGAAATATATACTACTTCCCGCAAGGGAAATTCTATACTTTCCCACCTATTCAAAATTTATCTTTTGCCCATAATTGAAGTCTTTTTAAAATTCCTGCACAGATTCTGCAGAATATTTATACATAGTTAATTAATTTCATTGAAGTTGACCCATTAGATATTCTAACATTTATTTATTTGAAATGATATTTAGTGGCATTTGTAAACTTCTACCTATATTTTACATAAAGTTGTATTAACAAAGACCACACTTGAATCAAGTGATTTTTAAAAATAAATTTTATATCATTTTACTCCTTTCACATCAATACTGAAAAGCCACACTGCGTTCCATCAAGATAGGCAAATTGAGTATATATTAAAATCAAAACAGTTAACCTAGAAATCGTATACACTCATTAACAACAAGTAACAATAAATAATTTAACTTCGAAAATCTTTTCCCCTATGAAGAGTACAAATCTCTACCATGTTGTAAACAAGTGTTTTCAATATAATTCTATTTTTAAAACAAACACAAATATTTTATTTTATTTCACGTGAGAAAAAGGACACGTGGTTTTTCATAGGCGTCATAAACAAAATATTTTTCTACTCTAAGAGCATACTAAAGATTAAAATCTGTTAGTATTCTTTAAAGACCAACTAAGATAATTATTTTCCTCACACAATATTATGAGAGCAATAGAGTATCGGGTCCAGTTGAAGCATATGGGCTACACTTCTGAATTTTTCTCTTAACAATTATATGAACTAATTAAGGAAAAGTGTCACATTCTATATCGTTTTGTATTTTCAAAACAATACAATACTAGGCACCAACCTACTCGACACTCGTTGACAGAATTGATGGTATGTTCCTCATCATATGCCTCTTCTGTTGTGTAGCATTTGAAGAATATAATTTATCTTTAAGATCCCTTTGAGTTATAAGACCATATTTCTATTCTGCAAAATTAATGTGTGTCATGTTGATATTATTTTGGAATTTGTGAAAGATTTAAAAGCTTACTTCATGGTTGTTGTAAAGGAGTCTTTTCATAGATCATTTTCTGTCACAGACTGAGTCTGGAGTTCTCTCTTGTCCAGCAAGAGAACAGATGCAGAAATGAATATGACAGAGGATAATGTCCAGGAGAAGACAAGAGCCCCGAACGGGGGTTTCGTCTCCATATTTATTGAGCTCTCAAGATCTCACACACATGGTGAACGTGAAGAAAACAACCTGATAGTAATCATTAACTTGTGTAAGAAGCAAAGGGTCTGGGGGGCAAGCGCAGTTTGTGATCAAAGCACAATAGTATGTATGGCATCGGATGGAAAGTAAGTTCCTGCAGCTGATATAACGAGGTACTCATGTTCCCATTATAATGTCTCGCTAGTTAACCTTGGGCGTATTCACCCCGTGGTGGAGGCTTTCTGCCCTAAGTTTTTTTTTAACCCATTTATGTAAGCATAAGGAATTCTCGAACCTATTTTCCCACAATTTTCTATCCTAACAATTCACCTTCTATCCTAATTTCTACTAACTAGAAAATAATGACAAGCTTAAATTCAAACTTAAAAACTTAATGCAACAATAGCCAACAATATAATATTCATAATTTCTTGAAGAAATATTTTGGAAGAAGAGCTATGACAGGGACTCTAAATAGATTATTTAATTCTCTTATGCTCCTTTTACAAATGACAACACTGTTAGATTCAATGAAATAAAGAAGCAAAAAACAAACAACAGAGAAAAACTTGCCACTTGCTTCCCTTAGTAAGTAACAGAACCTGAATTCAAACCCGTCCAGGTCTCCATTGTTTTTGGCATAATGTTTCCACAGCATCAGATCTTTAATTGTCTCTTAGAGGGGTGTGATAAGACCAGTCTCCCCTGCCAGAAGCTTTATGAAATTTGTCAAAACATTATTTTTTTTAAATATTATGTGACCTTACCTCGCAGCCTCTGATACACATAGCCTCTTTGTTATCTGTCAGTATTCCACAACAGTCCATAGCAGGAAGAAAGAGCATCACGGAAGGTGAGCTTCGCAGAGCAGCCCTTTGGTGCAGTCATTAGACCTGATATAAGCACGGCGTTAAGACTTTTTTACGGCTTCTTTTGTAATTTCTTTTGCACTTTGGTAAGATAGAAGAACTTCAGCTGAATAGAATCTGTCTTATACTTTCCCACCATGCGTGCATATTGGCAAAAATAGATTCTCTTTTCCCAGACCAGATATGTGAAAGATCATTGTCTGGGGTTTCCCAGCTTCTTTATCTTAACATGAGAACTGAGAAAAAGATATTCTGATCATCGGCAACAAATGTTTGCTTGCATATTATTGTATGCATGCATGCATATTGAGGCCAGCTTTATTTTTCCCAATAAAGGCAACAGAAGAATTTTTAAAGCCTTGATGTTATGGAAAGTATTTGTCATAACTAACTATGCAAAACCCAGGTTATCACAGGAAGTCTGTTTCCTAGAAGACCATTTAGAACACACTCCCGTCTTTTAACTTACAGCTTTCTATGGAAAAGCAAAATTCTTTTATGTGTGAGTTGGATGCTGCAAAGATAATTGCAAAATGAGTGCACAGAAGTTAAGCCCCTGCATTACTTTCCTCCTCAAACACATTTTTTCAGTAACTGGACTTCCCAGTGATTCCTCAGCACCATGAATGCTTACCCCATAGACATCTCTGCTCTTTTTTCAGTTCAGGTTCACTCGATAGCTCTGGTCAGGGACCAGTTCTCATAACTTTTGCACCGTTGTTAACTTCAAGGGCTTAGAATTTCCTTTAGAGCTTCCCAACATGGAAAATGCCTAAGGTCTATCATTGTGCCATTGAAAACAATTTTCTGGGAGCTGGAGTTCAGGCAGGCACACGAGCAATAAAAAATGAATGCCCCCCTCGTTAAGTACCAAGAAATTACATTTTATATTTACATTTACATTACCAATTACATTTAGAGCTGGATGAGTTTTTATCTTCAGATTTTCGAAAGCTTACCAACCTGGCCTGACTTAAGTTATACTAACTCAGCAGCACCCCAATAAAGTTACATATATGAGGAAATATATGTGGTAAGAAGTAAATCAATAAATCAATCATCTAAGCTGACAACGTACCCCATTCTTCACAAGTCTGGGAAACGCTTGCCTGATAACGTGAACATCCTGAGGTTAAAGTGGTTCAGTGACACATTACAGCTGTAAAACTATTATACCGATATCTGAACTTTTCCAAAATATCTGGTTCCAGTGTAAAATAAAATACTTGCCCTAAGCAATATTTGCTGAGAAAGTTTTTTTTTTTTTTTAATTTCTTTTATTTGTACCTCTCCATCCTGCCACTCACCTCCAACTACTCTTTTTCTATACCAGACCAGGTGTAGGAAATGCAATTCTAGTCAAAGACAGAATCATGAGACTTAGATTCTGGTGTGAGTGTCTGGAACTTGCTACTCTTTTCTCAGACCAGGTCTGAAATTTTAGACAATAGACTTCCCATAAAAGATACAGAGTCCAGGACTAGGGTCACATAGCGAATTCAAGGGAAGTGAATTTTTATGGTAGAATTAAACACATTGTATCTTTCTTCATTTCTTTCCTGTTGGTTGGAATGTTCTCCGATGGCTGGAACTCAAGCAGCCATTCTGGACTATGAGATGGAAAACTAATTGCTAAGAATGAAGGCTGTAGAGCATTGAGGTAGAAGGGTCCTGGTTTTCAGATGACTTGTCTCAACTGTCCTTAGCAAAACTGGACTAGATTTCCTTTGTAAATATAAAAGACAAGGGCACTTTAATCTTGTTAAGGCCATATCATTTGGAGTTTCTGTTGAATGAACCTAATGCCAATTCATAGAATAGTTTTACATAGTGGGTGGAGGGAGAAATCAGAGAAGCCATTTTTGGAGTAGGACATTTTTCCCATGTATGCATGGATCAAAGCAGTAACATCTGTTATGTTAACAGAGTGTTAAGGGCTCAGTTGCACGGCAGCAATAGAAAAGCACAGTGCCCTTCTGACACTGGGTGAGCAGCAGAGTGAACATATTCTAAGCAACCCTCTCCTCCCCCACAGCCATATCCAATGATACTGCGGAGAGATTTTTTTCGAATGGACACACTTTGAAATCTTGTAGTTTTCACAGTGGGAGCTAATAACCTAATGAAATTTTTGGGATTAAGATTACATGCCGTGGAATGGTAAATATTTTTTGTAAAATGCAACAAGTTGAAATATTTATACCAAACCCCTGTGTCTTCATCTCAGTCCCCAGGAAGCAGGGCCTAATACAAGAACTGATTTGGGGCGGGGGTAGAATCACTAGAAGGTAAGAGAGAAGGAAAAGGTAAAGTGATAAGGACGGGCTTTTCCATATACTTCAAATTCAGTGTGTTTTTAAATTTTGTTCATTAGCCTAAAAAATGTGCACAGGTGTCACAAGTGGAGACAGAGATGAGGAAGCCTGGGAAGCATTTTCCAGTGGGGGACAGAGATGAACATAGCATTGCATGTTCTCGTGGCTAAATTTTAGTTCATATGATACCTATGGGGAGTGAAAGGAGATTTTGTGGATTCAATAGACACATAAAATCGTAATAGTATGGCCTCACTTTATTCACGTATGAAATTAATTTTGTCGTCTAAAATAGGTAACTTCAAATAAAATCTTAAGTGCCACAATGTATAAAGCATGTTGATATATATGGCCTTCCCTCATCTGGAAGAAATTCACTGAAGATGAAAGGTTTAGTAACAGAGGTTTAGAATAATTACAGGCTTCGGATATTAGCCTTTTATAAAACCATTATGCTGTAATACAAAACCACAACTCTTAGAAGGAGGAAGAGCTCTGTTCAGGGAAGTAATTGTGTCCATATAATATTTTGATTTATTAACAAAACTCAGCCCAGAGACGGCCCCTAGAATGACAGAGTTTGAATTCACTGTCAGCTGGAGTCGTGTTTGCTTTCGAGCCAAGATTAAATGGACTAACAGAAAAATAAAAATAAAAATGAGAATAATGCACTACATCTCATCTCCCATAGTTTGTAAACTGTGATTTGTACCCATTCAATATAGGGCCTGCATCTGGGCTTGCTAAAATTTCATGCTAGGGAGGGTCTGCATAATGAGCCCATTAAAACTCTTGGAATTGCAGTCAGTTTATTTTGACAGATGGTGATGGCACTGTCGAAAATGGTTTGCAGGGAGGAGTGTGGGATTCCAAAGCACACTGTCCATTTGCTGAATTCCAACGGACGGTGACGAGGTCACTTTCGAGGGGTAACTTCAGAGGGGTTGCAAACTGCGTGTCCAGCAAAAGGAAGGTAAGAGTTTATGAATGTAGCCAGCGATGCTCTAGGGATGATGCTATAATCTTCCAGGAGCACTAAGAGAATCCTTAGAAGAGGCAGACAAGAATGATAATGTAACGTGCTTGTATCACACTCTGTATAGTCTCAAGCAAGACAAAACAAAATGGACTGTCCAGAAAAAACTTATTTCAGGAGAGGAGAGTCCAGACCGTCCCAAATAAAACTATATAATAGGACATGCCTGTACAGGTGTTAGCATGGTCACTGGCCCAAGGAAGGAGGATTCATATAAAAGTGCTGCGTCGCCATAAGCAGAAAATGAAAGTTATTTTAGAAGATGCCATTCTCTCCCAAGGGGAAGAGACATTTGTATCGGAGCCGGGCCAACATGTCTCCGGTTGTTTTAGAAAATGTTACAGCAATGGCAGCCACCTGATTACCAGACGCTGGAGTGCCAAATGAACAATCTAACGAAAATAACCTCTGAGGCCATTTGGACTCAAAACCAACAAGGCTTCTGTGATTCGGGCTGAATTTCTGCGTCTTTTGAAACAACTTTCTGGCAGCTATGGAAGTCTCTAAATATTCACGATACGTTCCTTACATTTGTACTGGAAGATGGATGAAAGTGTGCTGGAATTTAGACTAAAATTAGAGTTTTTTGTAGCTCAGGACACTGATCCAAGGACACTTCACATTTAGAAAGCCTGGAAAGAGCTATTTAGAGTTGGCCCTACCAGACGGTGTCCCTCTTAGCGCCAGGCTTCATTTCTGCCCTTATCACTTAACCATCCACTGAAACTCTAAAATTTGGTGGGCGGATCTATTAGTTTCCCAGTGATGCTATAATAAATTACCACGAATTTAGGGGCTTAAAACAGCACACAGTGATCATATTACAGTTCTGGACGTCAAAAGTGTAAAGCGGGTCAGCAGGACTGCATGCATTCCCTCTGGAGGTTCTAGGGGAGAATCCGTTTCCATGCCTTGTCAACATCTAGAGGCCACCTGATTTCTTGGCTTATGTCCCTTTACTCCACTTCAAACAGCGCAGCATTTTCAAAGCCTGACCTCTATCTATTCTCTCTCTCTCTCTCTCTTTCTGTAAGTGCATACATAGCAATATCTCTACCTACCTATTTGGCAGTCACCTGTGCTTCCATTGTCGCATCTCCTCTTTGACTCCAACCCTCCCATCTTCTTCTTACAAGGACCCTTGTGACTACATACTAATCCAGGAAAATCTTACCATCTCAAGATCCTCAACTTAATCACATCTCCAAAGGCCATTTTCCACAGAACGTAACCAGTTAACAGGTTCCTGAAGATTAGGATGTGGGCATTTTGGGACGGTGATTATTCTGTCTGTCACAGTGGGGCTATGAAGTTGTCTCCCATCCCAACGAGCTAAGCAACCAAGTACAGACAGTGACATTATTGTGGCGCCAGCCCAAATCTTGATAGCAGGAGACATGGAGGACTGGTAAGCAATCGAGAGGGAAATAATTCTTATTTTTGAGTAGAGATTGAAATATGAGTTACTAATTTTGACTGGAACTTTTATTTCCTAAATCAAGATTAGGACTTGTCATTTAAGGTGAGTAAAAAACCATACATTATGTTGGCACATAGCCAGTGTTAAAGGTTAAGAAAGGGTTGAAGGGACATTCTTTCCCAGTGTGTAATGGGAGATTGTGTAATCTGCTTCATACTCTGCACTGGCAGATGCCCCAAACTTATCCTCTGTCATGGACTCAAGGAGATGCTTCTCAGAGTCTCTTGTGTTCCCAATGTCTGTGATGAAATCAAGGAACATTTCACCTGTCCCCAGCATCACTATTATCCTCTCCACATAGACCCTCTCTCTTGAAGTCTCCTTGCGTTTCCTTGTGGTTCTCTTGGACTCCTCTTAAAATGTCTGAGCTGAGTCTCTACCTCTCACGACCCATTATCTGTGCCCCTCATCCTCTGTGCAGACCCACCCAAAGCAGCTACTCCTATGATTGTCTTGGGCATGAGTCAGGCATCATTCCATGGTGTTCTCCAAATGGCAATGTATAGGTACTTCAAGTTCTTGGTGATTTCCTAAATGTGTTTCAATAAGTATGAAGCAAAGAGGGTACTGATAGCCCCACAGAGATTCAAATCTCTATAGAAGCCAAATGCCCTCTCCATAATTTGTCTTCACCACGTCTCTTCTCCAGACCATATCTATTGGCTTTGTGTAGTTTTCAGACTTTTACCTGATTAATAGACTAAATATCTAAATTATCAAATAACAACTGTGACTTCTCATAATGTAACTTTTTCTGTTAATCTAGATCTGTCAAGCTATATCTATGTAAACAATATATTATAAACTTATTTTACTTTATATGTGTGTGTGCCCTGTTTTTTTTTTGTTAATCTTGATGTATAGGTATATAAATATAATAGAATATATTAAAGATCTCTTTTACTACTACTACTATACTAATATTATACTATTTTCCTGTACTATACTTAATTTTAAACATATCTTAATATTTGGTAAGTAATGCATTTCAGATAGGAGCCATTGTTATACTATGCTATTTGTTAAATATTATATATATTATATATAATAAATATTTATATATAAATAAATATATATATATTTAGATATATTTTTATTTTAATTATATGTGTGTGTGTGTGAGTGTGTGTGTGTGTGTGTATATATATATATATATATATATATATATATATATATATATTAGAACTCAAGACATAAATATACACATGTCTTGTTAGTTATGGACTTGCAGTATTTTCTTTAAAAATCAAAGTACTCATTAGAATCTCAATAAATCTTTATCATGTTTTGAACCATTAATATATCAGTATAAGAGATATTTAAACATTCATCTGGGGGCACTTGTGTGGCTCAGTTGGTTAAGTGCCTGACTCTTGATTTCAGATCAGGTCATGATCTCAAGGTTAATGAGCCCTATGTGGGGCTCCACGCTGACAGTGAAGAGCTTGCTTGACTACACTCCCCTCCGACCCCTCCCACCCCTCCCACTCCCCCCCACCCCTCCACATCTCTCCCCTGCTTGCACTCTCTCTATCTTTCAAAAATAAATAAATAAACATTTAAAAAATAAAAATAAACCTTCATTTGGTCTGCCAAATATGATAGGCAGCTGCTTTATGAATCTCACATAGATCAATAAAAAGGACTTATGAAGAGATTTTTTTTATAAGAAGGACAATTAGAAGATATTTTCTTAAAGTAACATTATTATAGCAAATATCTATGAGAGAAAATAAGCAGTATTAAAGTGTTATTTTTAGCATTTAATGGAGTTTGATTGATTACAAGCAGCTGGAACTTGGATAAATTTCAGTAATTTGACAGAATAAAGAGGCAAAATTTGATTTTTCTTGAAATATTTTTAGAACAAAAATGAATCGAGAAGCATTAAAGAAAAATGAACTACTTTCCAAGATAAACAAATGGCCTACTTGTCAGTTAAATAATTTAGCAATCATTTTAAATTTGGAAGATTGATCCATGAAAATACTCATTCATAAGATAGCTTTCATTTACCAGCATGTCTCAAGAATGACAACATGTTGTAGTATCTAAATACTGTTTGAGGATAGTAAAATAAGTTACTGCAACTATTTTTATTCTTATATTTGATATCTAAGTAGTTATTATTTTGGAAAATTAATGTCAATGTGGGCAACATCTTATCAGAATTTCAGGTATAAGAAAACTTTATGTTTAGTACTGCCTTTATGTATTATGAGCTAAAGTTTTGTTAAGATATGCTTAAAACAAAGTTTTAAGAGTATTTACTCTTCCAATATGAGTTCTGCAATTCATAATAATGGTTGGTACCTACAATTCACTATATGACAGGCTATGTAGCACATTCACCATGTGGCAGTTATATACTAAAATTTGTTAATTTTTCTGTTAATCTATATATACATATAGGTGTAAAGATGTAATAGAAGACATTTTTTAACGTTTTAAAAATTGTTTATTTATTTCTGAGACAGAAAGACAGAATGTGAGCGGGGAGGGTCAGAGAGAGAGGGAGAGACAGAATCTGAAGCAGGCTCCAGGCCCTGAGCTGTCATCACAGAGCCCAACGCGGGGCTCGAACTCCCGAACCGTGAGATCATGACCTAAGCTGAAGTTGGACGCTCAACCGACTGAACCACCCAGGCACCCAAGACATGTTTTACTTAGCAGAATATTCATAATAAACAGAAATAACTTCAGTAAATTATGTACTCTTCAGTTCTCCACAATGAGATCACTACTGTTGTCATGATTTGGTGTATTACATGCATAGATTGAAGAAATATACATGACGTCTGAAGGCACATGAGTTTGTGACCCCATTCTTGATATAAAAATTGCCAAATCAGTTCCATTTCAAAAGACAAACATAAAATGTGATTTCTTAGTACTTTTCCTTTCTGAAAAGACATTCACGTTTTTTCTTCCTGAAAAGTAGTCTTATGAAGATTGTATATATACTTATAAGATCAGAGGAAATCAATTTTCATATGATTTAAAAAAATATACACTAAGTAAAATAAGATATATACATATATAGTATATAATATATATATGGCATATATTCTGTATATATATAGTATATATAGTATATAGTATAGTATAGTATAGTATAGAATAGTATAGTATAGTATATAGTAATATATATAGTATATATTCTGAGTATCCAGTACCTTTTATAGATTGGAATGATAGAGATATGAACTTTAAGTCAGGTTGTCTTTAAAATATAATCTAGCATTGGGGTACCTGGGTGGTTAGTTGATTAAGCGATCAATTCTCGATTCCATCTCGTCATGATCTCATGATTCGTGAGTTCAAGCCCCGCATCAGGTTCTGCACTGATGGTGTGGAGCCTGATGAGGATTCCCTCTCTTCCTCTCTCACTGACCCTCCCCCCACATGTGTGGGCAAACACTCTCTCTCTCTCAAAACAAATAAACATTTAAAAGTATATAGGGGTGCCTGGGTGGCTCAGGAGGTTGGGTGCCCCACTTCAGCTCAGCTGATGATCTCACCACTGGTGAGTTCGAGCCCAGCATTGGGCTCTATGTTAACAGCTCAGAGCTTGGAGCCCACTTCAGATTCTGTGTCTCCCTCTCTCTCTCTCTGCCCCTCACCTGCTCACACTCTGTCTCTTTCTCTAAAAAAAAATACTAAAAATATTAAAAATATATTAACATAATATATATGTATATATATTATATATGTATATGTATATAATATATAAGCTAGCATTAATTTTAAGATCTTATTCATATTGATAGATTAATGCTGATTAAATCAAACTTTTGTTAAAAATATATAACTAAAAGTCTGTCAGTTAAAAACAAAGAGCTAAAACACAGAAACATATTAGATATTATTCAGTTTCCGAAACAAAGAAATGAATATGTTTGTTTCCAAAACAAACAAGTATGGGTTTGATACATAATAAAAACCTATGGCAAATAATGCCATTTACGCAACATATATTTTCTGAAATATGCTTTAGCAGTCTATTTTTAAGTGTAAAGATATTGTAATAAAGGTGATAAATAAGATTCCAAGGCTTAGTGGTATTATTCAGATTACAGAAGAAAAAAAATCAGTAAAAAGGAAATGAACAAAAACCAGTTTGCATTGTGGTAAACACTGTAAAGAAAAAAATGCTATGCAATACCTAAAGTGCTGTGGTTTTGTTGTTTCTTTGTGTTTTATTTTGTTTTGTTTTGTTTGCATGTGTGTTTTTTTAATGCGAAGTGGGAGAATGGTGTGTGTTTGTGGAAGTAGGAGAGGGGGTTTATCAGGGTGGTGTCTCTATAAATGGTATTTTAGCTGGCACTAAAGATTGAAAATGGGGCAAATAAAGAAACCCTCCCCCCCACCCCCAAAATAGGCTTGAGGAGGAGAAAACAATGAAACAAAACCATGAGACAGAACTCCCCACGTATCAGAAACAGAATAAGAAGAGAAGGAGAGAATTACAAAGTTATATTAGAGAGGTGTGTTGTTCCTTCGAATATCAAAAGGAGTTTGGATTTTAATTAGAGAGCAAATGAGAGTCAGTGTGTGCGTGTGTGTGTGCATGCGTTCAGTGTGTTTGTTTGCTCTGTTGTTTGTTACTGCGGGTAAAATATATAACGCACAATTTATCATTTTAACTCTTTCTAATTGGACAGTTGAATGGTGTTCAGTACTTTCACATTGTTGTGCAATTTTCACCTCTCCAGCTCCAACGTGGTCTCATTTTCTGCAACTAAAATTGTGTACTCATTAAACACTATCACCCAGTTGCCTTTCTCCCTCAGCCCCTAAAATTTATCATTCTACAATCTATTTATCTATCTATCTTTCTATCATCTATTATTATTGTTATTGTCTATCATCTATCTCTATGAATTTGACTAGTCTATGTACCTCAAATAGTGGAATAACACAGTTTTTGTTCTTTTGTGACTGGCTTAGGGACCATACTGTTTGCTTTTCCACTTTGTAAATTTTTTGTTGTTGCTGAGAATGAGACTCTTTTTAGGTGCTTATTTTTGAGAGACAGAAAGTATGCATAAAATAAAATTGTATGGCATGTAGACCTAATTACGAAATGTAAGTGATAAAACTTCAGATAAAATGATAGTAGGGTATCTCCACTATGTTGGGGTAGATTATTTTTTAATGAGACAAAGAAGAAACAATCTACATGGAAATTCTAAATATGTTTCTCAGAACCACCTGCTATGGGAATAAAATATCAAGGTATAGAATTGGGGAGAAAAAAAAGTCTAGGGTCTCCTGGATGGCTCGGTCAGTTGAGCGTCTAACTTCAGCTCAGGCCATGGTCCCTCTGTTCATGAGTTTAAGCTCATCACCATGGAGCCTGCTTAGATCCTCTTTCCGTCTCCCCCTGCCCCTCCCACAGCAGGTGTTCTGAAAAATGTATTTGAAATTTCTATGTACATTGTATCTTCTGTTTCATTAAAAAACAATCTACCCCAAGATTGTGAAGATACCACACTATCGTTTTATCTGAAGTTTTATCACTAACGTTGCATAATTAGGTCTATATTCCATCCAAGTTTATTTTCTGTATAGTGTGGGCTAGAGTTCAAGAATTTCTCTTTTCTCTATGGATATCTAGTTGTCACATTGCCATTTATTTAAAAAAATAATTTGCTCATGAGGTTGTAATATTATCCTCGTTTTAATGCAAGTGACATACTAGCAGATCTAATAATAGTGGGTCTATGTTTTGCCCCATTGTTTTGTCTGTATATTTACTAATGGAAAATCTCAGTATAGCTTTATGTCTGGCTATGGAAGTTTCTTGCTTCTATGTTTTTCAACACTGTCATTGCTGTTAGCAGCACTTTGCATTTCCCTATATGTTTTGAAACGAACTTGAATCTTTCTATACTCAGTTGTATTTTTATTGGGATTTTATTGAGCCCATTATAACAATTGGAGATAATTAATTGATATCTGTACTATCTAGTATTTTCAATCCAACATTTATGCTCTCATCTTTAGTTTTCATTGTAACATCAAATTTTCTCATCACTAAATTAAATTTTCAAATATTTGAGATTTCAAATCTATTCTAATGATAGACAAATAGGTTTGTGAATCTTCTTTCATGTAATGTCCTTGTCTGTGTTGTATATCAAGATAATGCTGGCCTCACAAAAATGTTAAAAAGTATCTTTATTTTTGTTTCTTCTGAAACGTTTATATAACCTTTTAGTTATTTTTTCTATGTATAGTAACATTTGTTACTAATGTTTTCTTTTTGTAAGTTTTTATAAAATGGATTTCATTTCTTTAGCAAACATTTGATTACACAATTTTCGTTTCGACTTCAATTGATTTTAAGTATTATTTTTGAGAATTTGTCTATTTTGTCTAAATTCTTAGTTTTAGCCTAAAATTTTTCAGGTAAGCCATTAATATGCTCTTTAGATCTAGATCTATTAAGAAATTGTTTTCTAGTTCCTGAAACTAGTAGTTTTTTCACTTATTATTTTCTCTTAATCAGTCTTGGTAAAGTATTATCAGTGTCAATATGGTCAAAGAACTTTTACGTTGTTTAATCTGTAATATAGGTGATAGATGATAGATAGATATAGATAGACAGATAATAGATAAATGGATAAATAGATATGTAGGTAGACAGATATCCATTTGTTCTGCTTCGTGGCTTCTTATTTTCTCTGTTTATTACATGTGATTTTCTATACTTTTTCTAGGTTTTTTATTTGAAATGCTTAGATTATTGATATTCAGTTTTATGTTTTTAAAGAAATGTACTTTTCTTATGAATTTCCCTCAAAAACCTGCTTTAGCACCATCTTCTTATCTTTTTTTAATATAATTTATTGACAAATTGGTTTCCATACAGCACCCAGAGCTCATCCCAACAAGTGCCCTCCTCAATGCCCATCACCCACTTTCCCCTCTCCCCCACCCCCAATCAACCCTCAGTTTGTTCTCAGTATCCAAGAGTCTCATATGGTTTACCTCCCTCCTTCTCTGTAACTTTTTTTTTCCCCTTCCCCTACCTCATGGTCTTCTGTTAAGGTTCTCAGGATCCACATATGAGTGAAAACATGGTATCTGTCTTTCTCTGACTGACTTATTTCACTTGGCATGATACCTTTAAGTACCATCCACGTTGCTGCAAATGGCATGATTTCATTTTTTCTCATTGCCAAGTAGTATTCCATTGTATATGTAAACCACATCTTCTTGATCCATTCATCACTTTCAACAATAGCCAAATTATGGAAAGAGCCTAAATGTCCATCATCTTATTATCTTTAATGTCATATCTTTACTATTATCATTTAATTTTAATTTTCTATTTTAATTTTATTACTATTTCTTCTTGGTTTTCAATCTCATTGTGTTAGTTTGCCTGGGTTGCCATAACAAATTGCCACAGCTTGGGTGGGTCAAACAACAAAAACATTTTCTCACCCTTCAGGAAGCTGGAAGTCCAAAATCAAGGTGCCAGTTGGGTGATATATTTTGAGGACTCGGCCAGTTTCAGTTAAGGCCCCATCCTATTAGCCTCATTTTAAATAATTTGCCTCTTAAAATGCCCTATTTTCAAAAACAGTCATGCCCCTATGACCCACTCATGTGACCTCATTTAAACTTAATTACCCCTTTGAAGATTTTATCTCCAAATGTAGTTACATTCTAAAGTTATGAGCTTGGGACTTAAAATATATGAATTTTGGGAGGTCACAATTTAACTTACCACATTATTGAAGTTTACTGTTTATTTTGCATATTTTGTGTTTTGTTTACTAGCTTAATTTCATTGAGGTCAGAGAAAACACTAGGAATATTTTATGGCAGGTTTAATGGCCCCCTGTGTAACAGATTTTGATAAATGTTTTGGTAAGTGTTCCCAATACAATTTAAATATATATATACATATATATATATATATATATATATATATGAATTCTTTCATTATCCTGTATAGTACTATAAAAGCATTGTATGCATGTGTGTGTGCATGTGTGTGTATGAGTGTGAATACATACATACTAATTTGCTCAATTTGATAATCAGTTAGGTCAGATCTACAATATAGTGAGTGACATTTCTGTCTCGTTATCTTCACTACTGAGAAAGGTGTGTTAATGTATTGCTATCTGATCATGGTTTGCCTGTACTTCCTTTTAACTGTGTCAAATTTTGCTAAAGATATTTTGAAACTATATTAATGGGTCTATATCGACTTTGGAGTGTCATATCTTACGGTTGGGTTGATAATGTTTACATTATAAAATGGCTTTTTTTTTTTTTCATCTCTGGCTTGAAAAACTCGCTTTAGTACTTACGTTAGTGCTTAAATTTTTAGTCTTACTTTGCACAGTTTCAGAGCTTGACAAATCCTTGAGGCAGGGACAAAGCAGCATTCAGCCAATTATTTGGGCACATTAAGTTCAGTTTTTCCACTCCCCTTTAGTGAGACTGCCAAAAGTTCTTCTCTCCCTCGGTAAGAATGTACTGAGACCCACTGCTCATTCTGAGTCTCTAACACAAGCCCCGTTTGGTTGGGAGATACCCCTAGGGAGATGTATTGCCTTCAACTCAATTTTAAGAGTACCCCGTATCTATGTCCATAGCGTCTCTAGGTCCTGATCCTTATAAAGCTCTTTATTGTTTAAAAGCAGATGATACTTTTACTATTTACTATGTCTTCTTGCAGCTATTGGAGGTAGTAACATTCTACTCATACCCTATTCCATTTTAATCAGAAACCTCAATCTTCATTAAAACTAAAAGCAGAGGGATGCCTGGGTATCTCCGTCAGTTAAGCATCCAACTTGATTTCCAGTCAAATCAAGATCTCACAGTTCACGAGTTCCAGCCCTGCATCGGGCTCTGTGCTGACAATGCAGAGTCTGCTTGGATTCTCTCTCTCCCTCTTCCTGCCCCTCCCCCACTCACACGGCCTCTCTCTCAAAATAAACAAATAAATAAATAAACTTTAAGAAAAACAAGTAAAATCAGCAGTCTTACATATGTGATATTTGTTATTTGTGAAAGAAAAGAGGAAAGGAAAATGCCATATTAACTCTAATATATCATACAAGATAAGAATAATTTAAAATACCTAGGGGGCATTTTGAACTGATTGAATCAAATGATTGATTCTAGTATCAAATTATTTCTTATTTTTACCCAGGATAGAATTCCATAGTGTTAAATAAACTTAAAACATTAGATTTCCAGGTGAATTTTATATTTTGGTATGAAACTATAGAAGCCTGACCATATTAGGCAAACTGCCTGCACAATAATTCTTATTCTTCTCTCAAGTCAATTGCAAAATTTTATTTTATGGTTTTACTGTAACTCATATCCTACACAAAATCCTAATTGAAAAGAGTTTGACAGCCTGTGTTTTAACCTCCTCTAGACAATACTAGACAATACGACACATCCCCAAACCATATTGTACAATTTGTTACAAATGGCAGTTTACTCAAGAGAGACTTAAAATGATGATAAATGACAGAATTAGTTAGAATAAGTTACTCTGACTTTGAAAATGATTTCTAGTCCACGTTGGGAACCCATAAAATACAATCACATAAACTAAATCAAATCTGGCAGGGAAAAATTTCAGATACCTGGAGATATCCTTTGTCATGAGAGCCTATATTGAAATTTAAATAAGAACGTATACAAAATACACTTTTTGAATATCTTCTACTTTTAAAAATTATTTTGTCTCATAAGTAAATACCCTAGATCTGCCCTTATGAAAGAGTAAGTAGGAGACACTGACTGGCTTATAACAACTTTGTAAAATAGGTAAAACCCTGCCCTCTATACTTTCAGAGAAAAATGAGATTTAATTAATTAGTTGCATAACTTATTTTTTCTGAATAAAATACTTATAAAGATTTAAGACTGGAAATAAACCAGCATTAATTCTTATATGACTCATAAGCATGGATTATACACTGTTCTGAGACAGGAAACATGACTATCTGGTCCTCCGCTATTTCTTATGTCAGGCACATGGTAGGAATCACTAATCAATTCAGATTTAATTAATTTAAATCAAAGGGACATTATACAAATATTTAATCCTTTTCAAAATTCAATAAACTTGCTATAAATATTATATTTCCAAGACAAGGAAGAAGATAATAAAAGGTAACAAGCCTTTAACCTAGTATACATCTAGGAGCCTAGTATGCGTCTTTTTTTTAATTATTACTTTAAAATTTTTATTTTAGGGAGAGAGAGATGGGGAGAGCAGGGAAGGGACAGAGGAAGAGAGAGAATCTGAAGCGGGCTCCATGCTCAGTGAATGGAAGGGGACTTTATCCCATGACCCGGGGTAATAACCTATAATCTGAGTCATCAGAAATCTGATGCTTAACCAACTGAGCCACCCAGGCACCCAGAGATTAGTAAATTTCATCTGACTCCTTAGCTTCTGTTCTTTCTGTTATCCAGCAATATTCACTTGTTTCTGTTTTTAGTGTTCTATGACACGTGTGTGTGTGTGTGTGTGTGTGTGTGTGTGTGTGTGTCTAAGTGTGAATCTTGATAGATTACAGAAATTTTGGATATTTCCTTTTTTATGGTGATCTCGAATTAATACCTTCATCTTGTGTTTTTATTCTCATTTTATTCTCAAATATGTGCACTACCTTTCTTGTTCCTATCTCTAAAGTTTGATCTTTACTATCCTAATATAAAAGTATCATTTGCTACACTTAAATTTGGAGATTTTTGCATGAGTCAGTGTTCTGCAGAGAAACAGAGGCAGTAGGATATATAGATATACACACATATATATATATATATATGTGTGTATATATATGTGTATATATATTTGTGTATATATATGTGTATATATATATACATGTGTATATATATGTATATATATATGTGTGTGTATATATATATATATACATGTGTATATATATGTATATATATATGTGTGTGTGTATATATATATATATACATGTGTGTATATATATGTATATATATGTGTGTGTGTATATATATATATATATATATATATATGAATTAGAATAAGTTTCCATATATATGGAGGCACATGATGTCATATGATTATGGAGGCATTGAAGTCCCATGATCTAATTTCTCCAAGTTAGACACCCAGGAAACCAGTGGTGTAATTCTAGTCTGAGTTCAAAGGCCTGAGAACCAGGAGAGCTGAAGATATAAATCCTAGCACAAGATGGGGCACCTGGGTGGCTCAATTGGTTGAGTCCAACTCTTGATTCTGGCTCAGGTCATGATCTCATGGTTTGTGAGTTCAATCCCTGAGTCTGGATCAGTGAGGAACCTGCTTGGGATTCTCTCTCTCTCACTCTCTCTCTCTCTCTCTCTCTCTCTCTGCCCCTCCCCACTCACTCTCTCTCTCTCCTCAAAATAAATAAATAAACTTTATTTTTAAAAATCCTAGTATATGAGCAAGAAACTGATGTCCCAGATCAATAGGCAGCCAAGAAACAAAGAGAGTAAATTCCTTCTTCCACTCCCTTTTGTTCTATTCAGGTCATCAATGGATTGAATGGTTTCCACCCACACCAGGGAGAGTCATCTACTTTATGGAATCCACTGATTCAGATGCTAATCCCATCTGGCAACATCTTCACAGACACACCCAGAAATAATGTTTAATCTAGGCACCCTCGGCCAGTCAAATTGACACTTGAAATTAACCATCAGATTATTTCTCATTTCTCCTATTCTCCACAGAATTTCACACGTACAATTTGGATCACCTGTATCTTTGAGGAGTATGTGTGAATTGTGCATAAGTGTAAGTATGCACACACACACACACACACACACACACACACATGAGAATCTTACAAGGTAAAAGAAAACAGGAGTCTGAAACCACAGGGCAAAACTCAGGCTTTTGTTTCCAGTAATGTACAATAAGTATTCTGAAAAAAATATAATAAATGAATATATATAAGTGGACATCTCTATCTTCAAAATTATCAACAGTCTTCCATCACTCTATGGGTAGTACTTGTCATTAAGAATGAAATTCCTTAAGACATCAAGAAATAAAAATACTAGATCAGTTCCAAGAACACATCTATGTTTGAACCTGGTTCAGTCCCCTGATGATGTGTTCAAGTTATTTGACAGAATGTGTGTGGTTGACAAGATGGAAGGTGGGCTCTAAGAAACTAGAAAAGAAGTCAAATATTTAAATTTTAAGGAATCAAGACTATACAAAGATAAATGTTCAAATATTTGAGAGCATAGAAATTTGAATACTGGAAAAGACTTAGCCTTCAGCAACTATAGAATGGGTATTATGACCATTTTGTTCACAGATAGTTGTATAAGCAACTGTTGTAAAACTTAAAAACATTTTATTGTATATCATGTATTTGTGGGCAAATAATTCAGGTAGGACTTTGCTAGGAGACCCTTCAATTAAAGATGACCTCTGGGCTCTAAAACCACTTTCCTCAACTACCTAGCAAAGTTACCCGGAAATCGAGACTCAGCTAGGTCCCTCTCCCAGTCTGTGACACCTCAGGACCTCTCAAGTTCAAGTTAGTTGAACTTACATGATTGTTCTTGGCTTGTAAATTGAATCTTTTTAGGGGTGTAGATGGTAGTTTCCAGTTTTGTGTGATTTACACTCAGAAGGCCTGGAATTGACTTTTACCACATGATTGGTCAAGCAAGTTACTAAGGCCAGCATAGGTAATGGGTGAGGAAATTAGACTTCATCTCTCAGTGAGAATTATAAAATAACTTGTAACCAGAGTCCATCACAATGAGCTTGTAAATATCATAATTAATGATACAGAACTAATCTGGTCGGCATCAATGTGGGAAGACTTATGTCAATGTGAGTCTATTCCAAAAGTCATTTGACTTTCACCCATCTCTTGGAGGCCAACTGTTAAGCAAACATATGAGATAATCAAAGAATATAGGGAAAGAAATCAAGCTGTAAAACACAGGGAAAAAATTTGATACCTTGTAAGTAGAAAGCATGATTATTCTGGAGTGCTCTTAATGCAAGAATATGCTTAGGGGGCTTATCAATAGAAAATAATGACTTCAAATGCATAGAAACATGACATTGTAGATAAAAGTTCTAGCAGGTCCTAGCTACTTTGTGTCATTGTGAGTCCTAGGCAGGATTATCGAGTTACATATATGTGAAAACACGCATGCACAAATATACATACAAACACAGAGCTTAATGGTTTTAAAAGCACCAGAAAATAAAATTAAAAGGAAGCATTTAAAAAATGAATATGCTAATCAATATACTAATCAACATAACCTCCTATGAATATCATCATAAAATAATTCCCATAGTAAGAAAGTGTATCAGGGTTGGAAGAAACAAAGGTATTTTTATTGGAGGAGACAGATTAATGACGTTTCTGCATTACCATCTATATAGATGCTTCTAATTACTCACTCATTATTGAATATTTAGTAGAGAAAGCAGATCTATTTGTTCCATCTGCTTTTATTAATCAGTATTGGAAGTGATACCGACTGCCTGTCATCACTTGTCTCCATTTTGGAACAATGTCAAAATATTTGCATTATTTGGTTGGTTACAACTGATGACCAATGTGTTGCTAATGGGTACTCCTGGATCATGTGTTCACCATTTTGTGCCAACTCCATCACCACCACCTTATGGCTACAAAACAACCCATATTCTTGTCCATCGGAAAAAGTTTTTCCCCTCTTTGATCCCTCTCATCAATCGCATCTATCAGAAATGTGTGTTATGTTTCCTTTTGACACTTGTACATCTAAGAAACACTGTGAAGGAAAGGGTGGGGATAGGTCAATTACCTTTGATGCGAGTGATTTATCTTGAATATAAACTGAATTTTACAGATGGAAACAAAGATTTCAATGCCCAGAGCTCAATAACCACTAACATATTATCTCTGGGCTCCTGGGTGTCTCGGTGCATTCAGTATCTGACTTCAGCTCAGGTAATGATCCCATGCTTTGTGAGTTCAAGCCCACATCACGCTTGCTGCTGCAGGGGGGAGCCTGTTTTGAACCCGCTGTCTCCCTATCTCTCTGCCCCTCCTCTGCTTGTTCTCTCTCCCTTTCTCTCTTTTTCTCTCTCTCTGTCAAAAACAAACATTAAAAAATAAAATAAGATATTATCCCAAATGCATGTATTCAAAACAATATATGTTATACCTGAATATCTAGATAGATGTTCTTTTGGCCTTTCTTTTTTATTATGAGATACTTATGAACTATGTGTATTTGCTAAGTCATTCTGATACATAGTCTGCTACTAGGTTACATTTCCTATTCCAGGGTGAAATATTCACAGGAAGGATGTTAATAAATACACGTTTAAAAAGATTTCAAAACCAAATTAATTGAGTAGAGTGGAATAGAATTACCAAAGGTGAGAAAATCTAACACCACCAAAATGTACTCCCTCATAAATTAAATGTTTTTCTCAGCTATTGGTTAAGTAGTAAGCAATGGAACATTTATTTTTTTTTCCTTTTTGCAAGTCAAGTTTTTTGTTTGTTTTGTTTTTCATGATAGTGTGGTAAAGAGCCACCTTGAGTTAGAGGCAGAAAAAGTAACAGATTAAGAAATAATGAGATAGGAATAAATTATGTTATTGCATAAGACTTTGTACTTGGTGAAATTATCGTTTGTCCTGACAATTTATCTTTTTATGTAATATTATTAAATTTGAAATTCAAATGTAAAGTCCAATTAGAAAATATTTTCCAAGGGGTGCCTGGGTGGCTCAGTCTGGTTAAGTGTCAGACTTCAGCTCTGGTCATGATCTCACAGCTTGTGAGTTCGAGCCCTGTCTTGGGCTCTGTACTGACAGCTGGGAGTCTTGAGTCTGTTTCATATTCTATGTCTTCCTCTCTCTCTCTGAATCTCCCCTGCTCGCACTCTGCCTCTTTCTTTCAAAAATAAATAAAACTTAAAAAAAAAAAGAAACTTTTTTCCGATAAACATGATCAAATTTATGTGAGAATTTTTTTACCTTTACATGGAATATTGTTGATCTGATTTTATGATCTAATTCAGAAGCCATTAGGGATGATATATATGGTATATGTTATACAATTGGCATATCCCAGTAAAGCTAAATTAATTAGAATTTTCCTCATTATATGGGGCGCCTGGGTGGCGCAGTTGGTTAAGCGTCCGACTTCAGCCAGGTCACGATCTCGCGCTCCGTGAGTTCGAGCCCCGCGTCAGGCTCTGGGCTGATGGCTCGGAGCCTGGAGCCTGTTTCAAATTCTGTGTCTCCCTCTCTCTCTGCCCCTCCCCCGTTCATGCTCTGTCTCTCTCTATCCCAAAAATAAATAAACGTTGAAAAAAAAATTAAAAAAAAAAAAAAAAGAATTTTCCTCATTATAATTTATTGACCGCCTGATGCTTTGATTTGGAAATCACTGGGTATGATTTGCAATTGGTTTGGCGAGGTAAAATCAAAGTTATAATTTTAGGGTTCTCATTCTGCTTTTGAAGTCTTTTATTGCTAATTAATTTGTGTTTGTTTTCAGAAGACCTAAAGATAAAGAACTTTACAATATTATTATGCATAGCTTTCAAGACACGGTAACCCTGCAACGTTCTAGGGCAGGTGACCAACATCATTATTACTTACTGTTGTTTGTTTATCAGGACTAAGTCATTATTGTTTATTAATTTGTAAAATAGGTCAAATACTTATTCTACAGTGTTATTGTGAATTAATACATCATATGAAAAATGATATTAGGATCATAGGTCCTAATCATAATCATAAGTTAAGACCTATGATATGAGAGGGATCAATAACACCTATTCTGCCTTATTCCCATAATTCATTAACATAAATATAAAAGTTAATATTTAAACAAGTAAATTGTTTTGGGGACACTCTTATTCTTCTAGATACTTTTTTAGATATTTGTTCATTAATCTCACCAATTACTCTCTAAGATAGGCCATGTAATTTTCCACAATTCACAGGCGACTGATGTTTATAAAATGTTTATAAATATTTATAAAATAAGGTATGTAATACCAAATTTATGGGTTTTCTTTTTACTTAAGATTTGTGTTAACATATTATCCATTCTCACTAAAGCAGCATAAAAACCTGTCACAACATGAAGTTAATACTGTGCACGGGCTCTGACAGTCAGACTTAAAATAATGGGCTGCTGTCCGGGGTCAAGGTTAAAGGCTCATTTGGCATTTTAAAAGAAAAGTGTCTTCCAGATTGGAATTAGGTCACTCTGGCAGAAGGTGTAATCAGACTTTCTGCTTAAAAGATAACCCCATGGGGGCGCCTGGGTGGCGCAGTCGGTTAAGCGTCCGACTTCAGCCAGGTCACGATCTCGCGGTCCGTGAGTTCGAGACCCGCGTCAGGCTCTGGGCTGATGGCTGGGAGCCTGGAGCCTGTTTCCGATTCTGTGTCTCCCTCTCTCTCTGCCCCTCCCCCGTTCATGCTCTGTCTCTCTCTGTCCCAAAAATAAATAAACGTTGAAAAAAAATTAAAAAAAAAAAGATAACCCCATTGTATAAACTGCAAATATAAATGACCTCAAAGGAACAAATTAATGAAACATTTTCAAGGATTTTATTTTTTCACAGCATGATCTCTTCTTTAAAGTTACATCAAAGATGGGATGTTATAACCTAGAACTATGGCTTTATCAGAAGGATACCTTTATGTAAAAACCAATTTGACAGGATTGAAATATCTTACTCTGGGAAGACTCTAACAAGAAAATTCATGTTAAAAAGATTTATACTAAAAGAGTATTCAATATGTAAATGTGAACAGAATATACGTGGATATAAAGGCATATTTGGCAATATATCAATATAATTCCATAATGTAAGTGTAGGCAATGGTATATCAACTTATTCATGTTGTAATGTATATGGTTTTAAAAACATAATAAAAAGGCTATACAAGTATTAGAAAAATGATGTTAGGGAATGAACACAAGTGGGAAACATTCCTGGAAAATTTTATTTATAAACAAATTTCAAAAACTAATAAAATTAGACAAAATTTAATTTAAAGACTATTTACTTACTGTACTACACACCAAGCCATGACCCCAGTTCCAGGCAAAATACATACCTGTATTATATTTTATTCAATTACATCTTTCCCCCACAGTCCAGTAATTTATTTTATATCTGAGTAATTTCACAAACAAACCTGATGAATAGCAATATTTTGTTTGCGTTCCCGCTTCCATACACTCAGTATCTAAAACACCATAGTATCCAACATACGCAAACCCATGGGGAGGGTTAGTAAATACACACAGATTAGAATCATGGCGCTCTTTGCTCCGGAATGGGATGATCCCACAGGATACAGCTCGGGATACAGCAGAGCCTAAAGACACATGTTACACATGAAGTGACCAAAAATACACTAGCATTTTCAATATGTGTGAAGAGGAAACCTGCAGAGGTTACAGGGCCTTTTATGCTCATTTAACAGTCAGGCAGGTTGCCCCTCATGTGTTTTCCAAATATTTTGGAGAGTACTGCATTCCAGGGTAGGATATGCTGATTAGTGTTGTCTTTGTCGCCTTGATAGTCTTACATAGTCACATCCCAGTTTTTTTGTTTTTGTTTTTTTTTTTTTTGCTGTAGCTTTTGTTTGAATGAAAGAGATGTAAGTGAATTCAGACAATACATATCATCTATCTATCTATCTATCTATCTATCATGAATGTATGTGTATAAAGAAAACTATTTCATTTCCTTTATGTATCATGCACTCACATAAGTTCATTTCCTTTTTGTATCATTCACGCACATATGTAGCTCATTTAAACAATTGGATAATGGAACATCACTTCTTTTTTAGATAAGGTAACTAAGGCCTAAGGGAAGATAACTTGTTTCTAAGAGGAAATGATGCAAGAACAATCCACTCAGACCTGACAGATGCCAGTGCTTATGTCTTATCATTACAATACTTTATCTCTGGGAGGCGCCTGGGTGGCTCAGTCAATTAGGTAGTTAAACATGGAACTCTTGGTTTCCTCCCAGGTCGTGATATCATGGTTTTGAGTTCCAGCCCCACATAGGGCTCCCCACTGACAGTGAAGAGCCTTCTTGGGATTCTCTCTCTCCTTCTTTCAGGAGACCAAATTGTGTATATCTCTTCTTTCTCTGACTCTCCCCTGCTCTCTCTCTGTCTCTCAAAAATAAACAAACTTTAAAAAACAAAGCAACAACAAAAAACCCAATACTTTATCTCTAATTGTTGTTTCTTTGAAGTATTAAAACTTTATTGGTTACATATTAAATTAGTTTATGAGGCAGATAGTTTCTTAAATGCTACTTATTTCATAATTTTTATTTGACAAAATAGTACATTTGTATATTATAACGTGTCCAAAGTATAAAAAATAAAACTAACAAACATCTGCATGCATTTTGAGAACAGATACTAAGTTTTTATATTGTGGGAATTAGGTAGCATTACAAACTTTTGAAAACTCCAGGCAAAAACAAAAATCATTTCATATACAATTAATTTGATTTATAAATTAAGAGAATCTTTGTATCTATCCACTAATCTAAGGTATTACTCCACTAAATATCTAAAGAAACTTCCCATGTTAAAAAAAAAAAAAAACACATAAAATATGAAAAAGCAACAATTCAAAAAAGGATTTTGATGGGGCGCCTGGGTGGCTCAGTCGGTTAGGCGGCCGACTTCGGCTCAGGTCATGATCTCGCGGTCCGTGAGTTCTAGCCCCGCGTCGGGCTCTGTGCTGACAGCTCAGAGCCTGGAGCCTGCTTCATATTCTGTGTCTCCCTCTCTCTCTGACCCTCCCCTGTTCATGCTCTGTCTCTCCCTGTCTCAAAAATAAATAAACGTTAAAAAAAAAAAAAAAAAAAACAACAACAAAAAAAAAAACAAAAAAGGATTTTGAACATGTAAAACATCGCAATGAATAAATAAAAAATTACCATTAAAATAAAAGAGATACTGTTTTTACCTTATTAGGTAAGCAATAATGGGGGGCAGGGGGATATCCAGGGTTGTTCGTGAAGTGTGAAATGAAAAATAATTCTAGGGAATATATTTTTTAATTTTTTAAATATGTATGAAAGGCTTTTCTTTGGAGGAGTTACAAAAACAATGGAAAACAAAAATGCTAAATCATGATTATTAAAAATTTGTTGTCTGGCCATACAACGGAATGCTATGTGCTTCCTAAAAAAGATAAAGGAATAGCTAACATCATGAGAAGTGTTTCTGATATGCTGAAAACTCAGGAAACCAAATTGTGTATATCTCCATCTGTATACTGATGGAGAATAAAAAGCAAGAGTAAAAGAGTGAGACTGATGATAAAGCGTGAAGTGGAAACAGAGAGACTATGAGAGAAAGAGGTAAGAGATAGGCCAGTAGATTCACTGGGATAAGTGTATGATTTCTGAATGGGATTATAGGAGATTTTACATTCTATTCTTGTAGCTTTTACATTCTATTCCTGTATTTTTCTATATTTTCCAAATTTCATTTAAAATTTTACATATTTAAATATATTTTACTTATAATATGAAAATTATCCTTAAAATTTATAAGACACCCAGATAAAATGTGAAGAGTTTTAGCTTGTTTGTTTGTTTGTTTGTTTGTTTTAATTCTGAGCCACGGTGCACTCTCAGCAATGGTTCCTACAAGCATCCTCTCTAATTTATTTATTTCATTGGTTACAGTGATAGGCAGAATTCTAAAGGTGTCCCCCAAATCCCTGTCCTCTGGTCATTCAGTAAAACACTAGTCCAGGTATGCTGTGAAACAACTCCATGGTTGGAATTAAAGTTCTTGCCCTTGAAACAGGGAGATTGTCTTGGATTGTCAAAGTGGCCCAAGCTAATCACTTGATCCCTAAAAAAGCCTGGGACAAACTCAGGCCTAGGGTTGTTGTCTTCCAAGTTGAAGAAAGGGACTGCAAGCAGCAGCCTGGAGAAGGTGAGGAGAAACCCCAGCCAAGAGTCAACAAGGAAATACAGACTCCATCCTAGGCACCCCAGCAGGGAGTGCGCCCTACAGACACTTTGATTTCAGCCTTTTGAGACCCTAAGCAGATGTTTGTTTAAAGCTGCTAAACTGTGGTACTTTTACCAGAGCAATAGAAAATTAATAGTTACTGCTTTCTAGGTCCATTCTCCTCTCTTATTTCCCACCCCTCATCATATTGTTGATGCTCTAACGTGTTTAATATATATCATTGAATTGGTAAGTTAGTCATATAAAAAAGTAATATTTATATGTGCAGGTAATTTAATTAATATAAATGAATTTGTGCTATATAAATTGTATAAATAATTTATATAAATGAATTTATTCGGGGCGCCTGGGTGGCTCAGTCGGTTGAGCGTCTGGCTTTGGCTCAGGTCATGAGGCTCAGGTCATGATCTCACAGTGTGTGAGTTCAAGCCCTGCATCAGGCTCTGTGCTGACGGCTCAGAGCCTGGAGCCTGCTTCGGATTCTGTGTCTCCCTCTCTCTCTGCCCCTCCCCTGCTCATGCTCTGTCTCTCTCTGTTTCAAAAATAAATAAAAACATTAAAAAAATTAAAAAAAATGAATTTATTGCCTCTCAAGATTTGAACCATGACATGTTTATCTGTGTTCATAGGTTACTGCTTTTAAATTTTACATAGTTCATGGAGTCAATGAGGTATCAGAATATGTCACTTTTTCTTTCCTCCTGTGATAGTCTTACAGTTAGCTTTGGTTCTTCACAAATGCAAACAGTATTGTGATTAATATCCAAGCTCAGGACTAATTATATACCTGTTACATTAATTCATAATTTATCTAAATTATTTGCTATTACTTTATATAATGATTACACTATACCATCCTAAGATAATCAAACCTTCCTTTCACCTTTTCTTTAACACTCCATATGTTTGCATAATATATTTGAATTAATTTTGCCAATCGTATCAATGTGAACTTTAATCTCACTTTTGTTTTAAAATACATTTCTTTTGGGGCGCCTGGGTGGCGCAGTCGGTTAAGCGTCCGACTTCAGCCAGGTCACGATCTCGCGGTCCGTGAGTTCAAGCCCCGCGTCGGGCTCTGGGCTGATGGCTCAGAGCCTGGAGCCTGTTTCTGATTCTGTGTCTCCCTCTCTCTCTGCCCCTCCCCCGTTCATGCTCTGTCTCTCTCTGTCCCAGAAATAAATAAACGTTGAAAAAAAAATACAAGTCTTTGATTTCTATCCATGTTAAGTATGTCTTCATATTCTTGTTCACTATTCATTTTTTTTCTGTCTGTAACCAGTCTGTTTATATATATATTTTTTTGCCTATTTTCCTTTGGTCTGTATGTTTGTTTTTTCTCTTGTTTATTTTTAAAAGTTTCTTGTAAATTCTAACTGGTAATGTGAAGACGTTTGGGGAGGCAATTTTATCATCCTTATAGAAATATAATTTATATACAACACAATCCACCTATTTTCAATAGCAATATTGTGGTATTGTTGGAGGTCTGTCCTTTTTGTTTTTCATTTAGGTGAATATATAGTGGTGTCTTCTTGTCAACATATAAATGATATAGCAAGGTAGTAATGAGTGTTGATTAGAGCAACAAGTTTGATGTTTCTTCAAAACTTTAACATTTCCACCTTGAGTAGGCTGGTGTTAGAGAAGAAAAAGAAATATAACCTGAAAATATTCCCAACATAGTTTTTTTTTTTTTTGTTTACTTATTTATCTTGAGAAAGAGAGAGAAAGAGAGAAAGAGCAGGGGAGGGGGCAGAGAGAGAAGGAGAGTGAGAATCCCAAGCAGGCTCCGCACTGTCAGCACAGAGCCTGACACGGGGGCTCCAACTCACGAACCGTAAGATCATGATCTGAGCCAAAATCAAGAATCGGAACCTTAACCAACAGAGCCATCCAGGCACCCCATCCAGGCATGATTTTTTAATTCTTTTTTTAAACAGCTTTACTGAGGTGTATTTTATATATTATAAAATTAATCATTTCTTGTGAACAATTCAAGAATTTACAGTAACTTTACTGAATGATTACACCATCACCATAAATCTATTTCAGAATGTTTTTATCCAAGATTGCCCATTTGCAGTTAATTCTTGCTTCCACCCCAGACCCAGGCAGCCACTAATTTATTAAACATTTTGTGAATAGTTCCTGTAAGTGGATTTATAGAATATGTGGTCTTGTATCCAGCTTCTTTTACTTAGCATAATGTGTTTAGAAGTTCATCCTTAAGGCAATCGTTTTCTTTTCAATTTTGAATAATGTTTCTTGCTATGGATATACTACATATTACCTATCAACCAGCTGATAGATATTTACTTCTTTGCAAATTCTCTATATTGTGTTCACAGGTTTTCTCTCTTATGAATAATGCTGCTCTAAGCATTTTCACTTCAGTCTTTTTGTAGACACGTTGTCATTTACCTTTGACAGATACCTGGGAATGGAATTATTAGATTAAATGGTAGTTTTACTTTTAGCTTTTAGAGAAATCTACGAACTGCTTTTGAAAATGGTCGCACTATTTTACGCTCTTGTTACATGTCCGGTTTATCCACATCCTCGTCAACATGTGTTATTGTTTGTCGTTTTAATTATAGCCATCCTCCTACATAGGAAGTAGTATCTCGTGAGCTAATTTGCATTTCCCTAATTACTAATGATATCAAATAACATTCTATTTTTTGAAATATTATAATTAGCTTATTGTTGTCTTTGATGCACACTGTTCATTCACATCCCACTTGATTGAGATACTTATTTTGAGCCATAGTAGATAGATGAATAAAGCTAATAGTGTGCATAATATTAATATAAATCACTTCAAAAAGCACAGGGTCCTTGTGAAAATATTTTAAATTAATGAATAGTAGCACAGTTCTACAGTTAAATATTAAATACTATTGACATTTCAGAAATTGCACACCTATGTTAAAATAAACAAGCTATATTAGAATTAAATTTTTGTAAGTATAGCTTACTCGTGAATGATATAAAGTTAATTAGTTTACTTCCCTGATGGTATCAGCTTATATAAGTCAGAAAGATATTCCACAGAATCTCCTTTTCCATACAGATCTGGGTTAGACTTGAAGAGAAATTTTGCACAATATTTGGAAGGCAAAGTAAAGCATCAGCCATCATTGGGTTTGTAGGCTTCCTGACTATATGAAATTCTGATTTACAGAACATGAATTATAGGACTATAAACCATAACCTCTTGAAATATCTGTTCCACCAGAAGGAAATTATTTACATCTCCAGTGGACAAAAACCTATACGTTAACCTCTTCCCCTACAGAGTAGTTAAATAATAATAGCTCTATAAATAAAAAGTCTAGTGAAGCATTTTCTCTAAAAGAAAACCAGCAACTTGGTGTATTTGCCAAAAACAAATTAACTCAATATCTAAATATACTCAAACAAGAAAGCACACACTTTCCTGAGAGCCTGGGTGGCTCAGTCGGTTGAGTGTCCGACTCTTGATTTTGGCTCAGGTCATGATCCCAGGGTGCTGGATTGAGGCCTCTGTTAGGCTCTATGCTAAGCGTGGAGCCTGCTTAAGATGCTCTGTCTCTCTCCCTCTGCCCCTCTCCCCAACTCGCACTCTCTCTCTCTCTGTCTCTCTCTCTAATAAAATAATAATAATAAATTAAAAAAAAAAAAAAACAAGAAAGCACACACATTCTTTAGCACACGCTTTCTTTACCTTCTACTCCCAGGCAGTTGCCAGTTATTGGTATCCTTTGGAATTTCTAATTTTATGGATACATTCCTCTTGCTTTTTTTCCCTTCTCTCTTCTACCTTCTCTGATAAATCTTATCCAGGTAACCACACATTTCACTAAGAATTTTACTTTCTCTTACTATCCCATATCACAGTGATTTCTTCCAAGGTTTATTTTTTGTTTTGCTTACAATATTCTAAAATCCACTCAAAAGGAATTTTTATGTAAATTTTCTAAGTATTTCTTTTAACTTGAAATTTTATTTTTTTCATTGTAATTTAAGTAATCATTTAACTGCATATGTAATTCTAAGTTGAATTTTATTTTCTGTGATACACTTTAAATATTGCTCTAGTTGTGTTTTTGTAGTCAACATTTCTGTGTTTGTTCCTCATACATACTTCTTTTAAGATAATCAGTGGTTATCTCTTTGGAAAGTTAACAGTTTTATTGTTTATTCATTTTTTGTATTTTGTTTGTTTTGTCTTTCATGTGTTACGATGACCTATAATTGTGCAGCTTCTTTAGGATTGTGATCATTACCCATATCAAGAAAGTATTTTTCTATTTTAAAAAGTAGAAGAGAAATATTTGCAAAAATAATAATAATCACTTCCCAAAGTAAACAATGATGTAAAAACTCAGATGGGAAAGCCTCAGATTGTGCCAAATCAAATCACTTAGACAAGCAAACACAAACACGGATATACACACACATTTACACAAGTCCACCTGTTATCAAGTATTTCTCTCCATTTTAAATGAAGATCCTTCCTTCCATTAAACTAATTAATTCAATAATAACTCTAGTGATACAGAGAAGTCACAGGAAGTGCACAGAAACATGGGTATTTCACATATTATCACACCACTTTCTTCTCTTGTCTCTTCCCCTCCCCTCCCCTTCCCTCCCCTCCCCTCCCCTCCCTTCCCCTCCTCTTCTCTCCTCACCTTTCCTCTCCTTTCTTCTCCTCTCCTCTCCTCTCCTCTCCTCTCCTCTCCTCTCCTCTCCTCTCCTCTCCT
>NW_024412403.1:21483685-21538643 GCF_014898765.1 Herpailurus yagouaroundi
CTCTCCTCTCCTCTCCTCTCCTCTCCTCTCCTCTCCTCTCCTCTCCTTTTCCTCCTCTCTTAATCATAATATCCTGAGCCAAACTGGTTGAGTATATTTCTTTTTTTATATGTTTAATAATGACACGATAACATTCCACAATGATGGCGAGATGGTTCATAGCAAAGGTTTCTAGATAAAAATAGAAAATCCTTTACCCCTTGAAAGGATTCAAGCTTCCATCTTCTAGGTTTATTATTTGACAAGTTAAATAGATAGTGAAGTGATTTAACAAATCCTTTTTCTTCCCAACAACATCTACATTTAGACCTACATGAATCCTATGCTATCCTCTCCTGCTCTGAGGAAATAATTGAGGTGAAGGTCACGGGGCTGAACCTGCTTTATAGACAGAAATGAACATAAACCAATTTAGTGATGACAGAAACATTATTGCCATCGCACTCATTTAAAAAAAGTTTCATGTTTCTTACGCGCATTTCTTTGAAGTCATGAAAAATGCCATTACTCTCCTGGGGTGAAGTCGACGCACCTCCCCTCTCACCCCCAATTCTCTGGCATCTGTGTCTTCCTTGCCCCGCAGTTTCTCCCAACCCCTAGCTATGTGGCTTTCCCATTTCTCCTGGACTGTTACCATATGTCTATATTTGATATTTTAAATTCATCCCTTCCTTTCATTTTCCAGGTTTCTAGTTCCTATTCTTCTCCTTATGTTTTTCATTGTTAAAAAAAAAAAAATCACTAAAGCTCCAAAGATGCAGCCTGATAAATAAAACACCTTGTAGAGTATTGTGATAGGACGACCCTCTGGTAGGCCACTTTTGGAGAAAGAGGTGTATTCATATTATGTACTGAAATGTGACTTAAACATATATGCACTAAGTATCCATGCTGTCAGCATAGAACCTGAAGTGGGGCTTGATCCCATGAACCATGAGATCATGACCTGACTTGAAATTAAGAGTCAGAGGCTTAACCAGCTGAGCCAGCCAGGTGCCTCTATTGTAGTGTAAAATATTTTCGGGCGGATTTGATTATTAGCATTGGTTAAACGGGTATTATAATATTTAAAGGTAAAGGCTTGGGGGGAAAAAAAGGGAAATTAAAGAGAAAGGCTTGTGACAGACCAAACTAACTAACATTATGTCTGCAAAGTCATTTTATAGGACAATTCTACATTTTACGGGATAGGTTCTTGCCATAGCAAAGCAAAATAGCTATTATAATCATTGTGGACTAGATACAAACACAAAAGAAAACCTGTGAGATTCTCTACTGGTTTTCCAGGCTTAATCCCATGAACCTAGATTAGAAAATATATTAAGCATCATTACCAAGGTCTATCCAAGAAAACAATTGGGGCACATTTTCTCTTCAACAGTTAATATTATGAATTACAAATTAGGAGAGGTTAGGTCTCTTCGTACACTTAAAAGCAACAGGAAGATGTATAGAAAGAAAAGTAAATACAGAGAGGATAGAAACTATAAGTACAAAAAGCCTTCAAAGAAAAGGGAAGCCTAGCTGATTTGTAGTTAGTAGACATTTAGCTTCTGTGTAAATAGGTTTGACAATCTAAAACCAGAACTGATTGACAGCTGCATTTAAACTCCTCGTGTTTTTGGTATTACTATCACAGGGCTTATAACCTCGGAATGAGAGGACTCGATCTTTCTTCAAAACACTTTGCCTCAGTAAGGCTAATCTGAATTTCAAAGTTCCTTGAAAATTTTCCCCTTTAACACTTAAGAAAAATGAATATTTTGCCACTGGACCTCTTTGTTGAGAGAAATCACAGTGTGTGATTTCTGGATGTCCAAATTTCAATCTTCAGTGATGAAAATATGAAACATTTTAATCAAAAGAGAAATGAAGCAATTCTCGCCATGCCCTCCTTCAGGGAGTCAACAGTCCACTGGCAGATGGAGCCATAAGCCTCAACTTAAGTTTTCTGGAATGTTCACGGTGAGTAAAAAATAACCATCAAGGTTATAATTTCACACCCCTGGAAATTATTTCAATGTGTATCAAAGAAAAAACTCACTTGGCATCCTAATACCAATTCCCTGCACTTTCAGATCTACTTAAGTGTGTGAGAATAGAGTACATAAAAAATAAGACTTCAAATAAACTAAATTTGCACAGAAAGAGACAGACAGAGGAAAAAAAAAACCCTTAACATTTACACAAAGTCAGTCAGTAAATTTCTTCAGGAAGCAAACAGACTGATTTCCACCATGGGTAAAATGTGAAAACACAACAGTGTCAAAATGCCTGCTTTTAGGTTGAAATGATTCTGTTACAAAAATTACCAAAGTGTGGTTAAGCAGGTGTGTGGCTTTTATGTTTTAATCATAGAACATTTACAAAAAGCGATTCCACATATATTAACTCTGCCCCTCTCCCTGGCTCCCACACAAACACACTCTCTCCGTCTCTCCCTCTCTCTCTCTCTCTCTCTCTCTCTCTCTCTCTCAAAATAAAAATAAAATTAAAAAATTAAAAAAAACCCCACTAACTTGAGAAGTGTTACAACTCCAAATTAATGAATATAATATAATGAATATAACTCCAAAATATATTTGGCGTTCCCTTTATTTTTATTTTTGTCTTGGGACTGAGGATACATGTCAACGTCCCTCGTATTAGTTTATTTTTTCTTCACTGTTTTTATGTTATCAATTTGATACACAGTTGGTTCATTTGTTTCTCTTTGCAGTTTCAAATATTCTTTCCATTCCTTATTAATTTATATTTGTTGAAACATGTAAATTAGCAACATGATATCAGAACTCGAAGCTTCTTCCACTTCATTGTATCTCCAACCTCATCATGAACCATCCACTTTAGGTATCAAGTTTCATAACTTCTGGTTGATCATTCCTGTGCTTATTTGCGCCACAGAAGTTCTTTGCAATAAAAAGCACACTACATATACTGTTTTGCACTTTCCTCTTTATTACCAAAAATACATGCTTATTTCACTGTTCGACAGTGACTGGAGACTTTTTTCATTCTTTTCCTTTAATCGCTGAATTGTACTCAATTAAGTGGATGTATTTTAGTTTACTTTTTCAAGTTTACTTACTTTTGTTGTTGTTGTTCTAAAGAGAGACAGAAAGAAAGAGCAGGGCAGGAGCAGAGAGAACGAGAGAGAGAGCGTCCCAAGCAGGCTGCACGCTGTCCGCGTGGAGTCCAAGATGGAACTCAATCCCATGACGGTGAAATCATGACCCATGTCCAAACCAAGAGTCAGGTGCTTAACTGATGGAGGTCTGTTTGGTTACATGACAGAGCCACCCAGGAGCCCCTATTTTAGTTTATTTAGCTACATTTTATGTGTAAGTATTAAGACTGTTTCCCACAGTTTGACATTATATATAAGGTGATAATTAAAAACTGTGATTTTATTTCATGTTTTTTTTTAAGGTGTATCTTCAAAAAAAAGTTCCCAGAAGTGGCTTTGCTGGGTTAATTTTAATGTATATTGCCATGTTCCCAGGTATAGGAATTGTACCATTCCTTATTCCTAGCAGCATATGTAAGAGTGGCTATTTTCATTTAAATTTCACCAATACAGCATTCTATCAAATTTCGAATTATTGTAATTCAGATGAGAAATGCTATTTCAGTGTAGGTTAAAATCCCATTGTTTAAACCTTTGTACCCGTTTTCATATCATAATATTTTATATTATCTGTTCATATCATTTGGAAAGGTTTTTAATTTTTTGACTTTGAAAAATTATTAGATATTAGTAAGATAAATCTTTATCTGATATATGTTGCTTGTTATTTTGACCTTGACATTACTTCTGATTTTCTTATTTTGCCATGTAAAAGTTGGAGGGTTTTTTGGTAATATTTGAATTAATCAAATTTATTTTTAATGGCATTCAGCTTTGGAAGTGTTGTTTGTTTAAAAGTTTTATTTCACATGCAAATTACAAAAAATGACTTCAGTTTGTTTCTAGTACTTTCTATAGTTTTACTTTGTATATTTGTATGACATCCTTTTGAAGTTTTTTTCTGTTTGGTATGTGATAGGTATCTAATTTTATTGTATTCTAAATGCCTAAGCAATTGTATCAATGCCATTTATTAATAAAAATCATTCCTTGCTCTGGGACTTGAGATACTACCTTTATCACAAACTAAATTTTCACATATGCTTGGACAATTTCTGATATTTTTATTTTATTCCACTAGGCTGACTATCCATTCATGTGCCAGGTGATACATTGTTTTATTCATAGAATCTTTTTAATAGCATTATTCTCCTATCCTTGTTCCTCATTTTCAAGAGCTCCCTAGCTATTCTGCTTTTTATTATTTCATAAAACCTTCAACATCAATTTCCTAGTTCCAGAAAATGAAACTGATGGTATTTTTATTAGGATCATATTAAATGTGTAAATTAACTTAGGGAGAACTGTTATGATGATAAGTCATGCTTTATGGCTATTTATCCACATTAAAAACTATCTTGGGTGTTTTGTAGGGTTTCAAACTTTTCCTGATAGGAGATTTTGCAAATTTCTTTAATGTACTTTGAAAGGTTGACCTGTTTCTTAGGTTATGTAGATAAGGCTTTTCTTCTCCATTTGGTTCAATTTTTATAAGCTTGGAGAATGAGTGAAATTCACTTCTTTTCTGAAATCTTCTCTGACACTTCTCTGCACAGGTAGGAAAACTCCATTAAGGCTAGCATCGTCTTCATTATAGGACACACTTTATAGCTTCATCTGTTACACAGTTGAAAATACCAGGTTTTTAAAGTCAGATGGACAGTGTTCAAGGTTCCCCCTCCTTCACAACAAACTGTTGTTCGATTTGTGGTCTTCTTCCTTCATTTTTCTACAACTAGTTCATCTCCTAGCAAATAGAAGTATTAGCATCCTCCTTAAAAACTTTGCAAGAAATAAATTATATAAAATCATGATGGGCTTTCGAAAATACCTACTTGGATCTCGTTACTAAAAAAAATACTGTTCTTCTCTTTGTATGTTAATAAAACAAATAAGACATGTGATATCAACCATTTATTCTACTTCTAATGAGCCCTCTGCATACATGAGGATGGGGTCATTAGTGTTCAGCAGAAGAGAAGGCAAGGGGCTCTTTAACAACTCGTTCTATCTTAGGAGAAATCCAGTGAGTGAAGCCTGCAGTGAGTGAACCCTTTAGGAAAGGGACTATGTAGGGCCAGATTATGCTCTGGACAGAAGTAACTTCCTGCTTCATGCTAAATAATAACACAAGGAGCAGGGATTACATTAAGATTAGTTTTTGCCTCACTATACTTACGGGTCACTGTTTTAGAAGGAGTGCTTCTCAGTAATTGAGTCTCTCAGATGTTTAGAATATACCTCTTTAAATAGAACATTTCATTATTTGGGGCGCCTGGTGGCTCAGTCAGTTATGCTTCTGACTTCAGCTCAGGTCACGGTCTCATGGTTTGTGGGTTCAAGCCCCGCATCAGGCTCTATGCTGACAGCTTGGAGCCTGGAGCCTGCTTCAGATTCTGTGTCTCCCTCTCTGTCTCTCTATGTCTCTGTCTGTCTCTGTCTCTGTCTCTCTCTCTCTCTCTCTGTCCCTCCCCCATTTGTGTAACTTCCATGTAAAAGATGGAGAAGGGAAAGAAGTAGAAATCTCTCTTTACTTCAAGCTTCATGTCCTAAGGAAACCAGCTTGCCCCTTTAAAGGGAGTTTCAATTTTTTTCATCTCACATCTCATCTGTAGGAAGGTGCTTATTCCTACTCAGGGAAACAACTGAGAATACAATATATTCAGTTTTTTGAAGGAAAATTTTCTTCAATTAAGGGATAACTGCATTCTGACATTAAAGAAAACAATTTTCAATATTGACTCTGAAATTTTCAAACTTTAACACGTTGAAAATATAAAATAAGAAATATTAAAAGCCTGGGAAATATCTGATGATTATATATAAACTGAAAAACACACAATAGCTAATAACTCTATACTTCTTTTACTGATTCCATTTCTTTCTTATCTGGCATCGCAGTCGACAGGGAATATTTGAAAAGCAAATTCTCCTTTCCTGCTCCACCCTAAATAATAACACAAGGAACAGGGATTACATGAAGATTAGTTTTTGCCTCACTTATTTTCCCCACATGCCTGAAGGAATTAAACACTCCAATATCCCCTATTTTCCTGCCCCCTGTTAGGAATAGAATCACCCGGTCGAAAGGAAGGAATTCCAGGGGATGTTGCTACTGTCATCTTTTAGGCTTCTCTAATTTTCCTTATTAAGAAAATGTACACCATGCACAGAAGCATTAGGGTATGTTTTTCACCAGGTATGAGAAAACCAGTGTATGTTCAAATAAGAGCTCATTTAAACTAGTTCTTAATTAATGATAATGCTCTTTACATATTCATCAAAGAGAGTTCTAGCAAAATCCTAAGAGTTTATGATTAACATTTCACTTGTCATCATCTATCTTTGGATCATCATATCATCTACTTTGAAAAGGTTAATTGTGTATGAAGCATCCATTATTTTAATAAAGTAGATCATTTCAGTCACCTGACTTGTCTGCTATACTTAGTTCGCTGAAACATATAACCTTTCATTTCCATTAGTTGTGTGGTGCTAATTTTTCCAGAGTTTACTGACCATACACAGGGAAATGAACTTCACATAGACAAGTTAACATTACTTTAGTAATATATTTATGCATTGATAAACCAAGATTTCCGCAATATATTTAAATGTTTAAATGTATTTTTATACTTACGTGTCACTGTTTTAGAATGAGTTCTTCTCGATAATTGAGTCTCTCAGATGTGTAGAGTATATCTCTTTAAATAGAACATTTTATTATTTGGGGCGCCTGGGTGGCTCAGTCAATTATGCTTCTGACTTCAGCTCACGTCACGGTCTCACAGTTTGTGGGTTCAAGCCCCACATCAGGCTCTGTGCTGACAGCTCGGAGCCTGGAGCCTGCTTCAGATTCTGTGTCTTCCTCTCTCTCTGCCCCTTCTCTGCTCCTGCTCTCTCTCTGTCTCAAAAATAAATAAACATTAAAAAAAGAACTTTTTATTACTTTAAGGATTTGTGATAAAGTAATTCTAAAGTATAATACACATATTAATATTTCTCAGTAACAATACTTGTTATTAAAAACAAAGCATTTTTCTCATTGAATAAAGTTTTCCTTTTGATTATATACTGCACTGGATTCCACATAGGGATTTCTTTTCTTTTTCTCCTGCTAATGGGAAAATGATTTCAATGTCTAAATTCTGTAGGTCAGCGTTTCCTTTCTATCTTTGCTGTTCTTTCCCGGAAGAAATAATTCTCACATATGATGCCTAAGACCTTACAGTAAACCCTGCATGAGCAAAACAAAGCTCTAGAAATGGAGGGGTTACAATGTATGTTACAGAGCTCATTCTCTGATATGAAATAAGCTTAAGCTTCTCTGTTAATGGCAGGACTAAGAAATCCTCATGAAAAAATACATTCAGCAGGGATATATTGGGGGTAACGGGTCTTAACAAGATAGATGAAACCCTTTTTCTGTTAGGAATCTTTACAGGCGCACCCATGTTAAACGCACAGTTCAGTGGGTTTTGACAAGTATGAGCATATGCGTAACAACTCATCACAGAAAGTTGCTACCTACAAAAATAAAAAAATAATATTAAAAAAAATAGTAAAAAAAAAAAAAAAGTTGCTACCTACCAGTTGAAGTCAGTACTTTCATCCTCTGCTTCAGGCAATAACTTACCTGCATCTTTCTCTTACTTTGTTTTCTTAGAATTTCATGTAAACACAGTCCTGCTTCTGTCATTCAACATGTTCCTGAGTTTCATCTATACCGTTAATGTATCAGTATTTGTTCTTTTACATTGTTGAGTAAAAGAGTAGTCTTTCGGCAACATAAAGAGATTTGGATTTTTTTAATGTTTATTTTTGAGAGACAATGAGAGAGAGAGAGTGAGTGTGTGTGTGTCACGTGAGCAAGGGAGGGGCAGAGAGAGAGAGGGCAAAAGAGGATCTGACGAGGGCTCTGCGCTGTCAGCCCAAGCCCCATGTGGCGTTCAAGCTCAGGAACCATGAGATCACGACCGGAGCTGAACTTGGGTGCTTAATCGATTGAGCCAACCAGACGCCTCTATTTGAATTTATTTTTAAAGGTTAGAATCTCTTGCCAGTTTTACCAGATTCTTATGTCTTCTTACGGTTAAGTTTAAGCAGCTCCTTTTTATCCCTCTTTTCCCCATTTATTTAAATTCAAGGTAGTTAATATTGCATAGTATTGGTTTCAGGAGTAGAATTTAGCGATTCATCACATACATATAGTACTTAGCACTCATCACTACAAGCACCCTCAATGCCCATCATCTTTTTATTATTTTTTTTTTAATTTTTTTTTTCAACGTTTATTTATTTTTGGGACAGAGAGAGACAGGGCATGAACGGGGGAGGGGCAGAGAGAGAGGGAGACACAGAATCGGAAACAAGCTCCAGGCTCTGAGCCATCAGCCCAGAGCCCGACGCGGGGCTCGAACTCACGGACCGCGAGATCGTGACCTGGCTGAAGTCGGACGCTTAACCGACTGCGCCACCCAGGCGCCCCTCATCATCTTTTTAACCCCCCCACCCCCTCCTGCCACATCCCTCCAGCAATCCTCAGTTTGTTCTCTGTATTTAAGAGTCTCTTATGGTTTGCCTCCCTCTCTGTTTTTATCTTATTATTTTTTTTTAATATAAATAAAAATATTTTACAAGATCTATGTATTGCAATGATTTTCTTCCACTCTGGCTTGCCATTACATTTTCTTTCCTTTTTCATTTTTTTAATTATTTCAGGAATTTAGTGATTCATCACTTACATGAAACACCCAGTGCTCATCCCAACAAGTGACCTCTTTAATTCCCATCACCCATTTAGCCCATCCCCCCACCTAACACCCTGCCAGCAATCCTCAGTTTGTTCTCTATATTATACTTATTTGTTTCCAGTTTGTCTCCCTCTTTGTTTTATATTATTTTTGCTCTGTCTCCCTCTCAGTTTTTAAGTTATTGGTCTTCCTCTCTGTCTCTTTCTCTGTTTTTTATATTATTTTTGCTTCTCTTCCCTTATGGTCATGTGTTTTGTATCTTAAATTCCACATATGAGTGAAGTCATATAATATTTGTCTTTCTCTGACTGACTCACTTCACTTAGCATAACACACTCTAGTTTCATCCTCATTGTTGCAAATGACAAGATTTCATTCATTTTGATTACTGAGTAATATTCCATTGTGTGTGTGTGTGTGTGTGTGTGTGTGTGTGTATACACACATGACATTTTCTTTATCCATTCATCAGTCAATGGACATTTGGACTCTTTCAATACTTTGGCTATTATCAATACTTCTGCTATAAATATTGGGGTGCATGTGCGCCTTTGAATCAGCACTCCTCTATCCTTTGGATAGATACCTAGTTGTGCAAATCCTGGGTTGTAAGGTAGTTCTATTTTTAATTTTCTGAAGAACCTCCATACTGTTTTCCAGAGTGGCTGCACCAGTTTGCATTTCTACCAACACTGCAAAAGGGTTTCTCTCTCTCCACATCCCCACCAACATCTGTTTTTATCAGAGTTGTTCATTTCAGCCATTCTAACAGATGTGAGGTGTTATCTCATTGTGGTTTTGATTTGTATTGCTCTGATGATGAGTGATGTTGAACATTTTTTCATGTGTCTGTTAGTCATCTGGATGTCTTCTTTGGAAAATTGTCTATTCATGTCTTTTGTCCATTTCTTCACTGGATTCTTTGTTTTTTGGAGTGTTGAGTTTGATAAGTTCTTTGTAGATTTTGAGTACCAACCCTTTATCTGATATGTCATTTGCAAATATCTTCTCCCATTCCGTTGGTTGCCTTTTAGTTTTGCTAATTGTTTCCTTCACTATGCAGAAGATTTTTATCTTGATGAGGTTCCAATAATTGATTTTTGCTTTTGTCTTCCTTGCCTCTGAAGACATGTCAGGTAAGAAGTTGCTATGGCCGAGGTCAAAGAGGTTGTTGCCATTTTTTTTCCTCTAGGCTTCCTGTCTTATGGTTAAGGCTTCTATCCATTTTGTGCTTATTTTTGTGTATGGTGCCAGTAAGTGGTTCAGGTTCACTCTTCGGCATGTCGCTATCCAGTTTTCCCAGCACCATTTGCTGAAGAGACTGTCTTCTTTCCACTGGATATTCTTTCCTGTTTTGTCAAAGATTAGTTGGCCATGAATTTGTGAGCCCATTTCTGGGTTCTCTATTCTCTTCCATTGATCTGAGTGTCTATTTTTGTGCCAGTACCATGCTGTCTTGATGATTAGAGCTTTGTAATATGGCTTGAAGTCTGGAATTACGATACCTCCAGCTTTGGTTTTCTTTTTCAGAATTGCTTTGGCTATTTAGGGTCTTTTCCAGTTCCATACAAATTTTAGGATTGTTTTTTTTCTAGCTCTGTGAAGAATGCTGGTGTTATTTTGATAGAGATTGCTTTGAATATGCATTGAATATTGCTTTGGGTAGAATCAGCATTTTAACATTTGTTCTTCCAACCCATGGGCATGGAATGTTTTTCCTTTTTTTCTTTTCTTTTCTTTTTTTTTTTTTTTTTTGTGTGTGTGTGTGTGTGTGTGTGTGTAACTTCTTAAATTGATTGTGTAAGCTTTCTATAGTTTTCAGTGTAAAGAAGATTTTTCACTTCTTTGGTTAGATTTATTCCCATCTATTTTATGGTTTTGGTGCAATTGTGAATGGACTTGATTCCTTGATTTGTCTTGATTTTTCTTTGACTTTTCTTTCTGCTGCTTCGTTAGTCATGTAGATAAATTCAACTGATTCCTGTAAATTGACTTTATATCCTGTGACTTTGCTGAACTCATGTATCAGTTCCAGCAGGTTTTTGGTAGTCTTTTGGTGTTTCTACATTCAGTACCATGTCATCTGTGAAGAGTGAAAGTTTGACATCTTCCTTGCCGATTTGGATTCCTCTTATTTCTTTATGTTGTCTGATTGCTGAGGCTAGGGCTTCCAACAATGTGTTGAATAACAGTGGTGACAGTGGATGTCCTTGTCATGTTTCTGATATTAGGGGGAAACTCTCAGTTTTTCCCCATTGAGGATGATAGTAGCTGTGGGTCTTTCATATATGGCTCTTCTGATCTTCAGGTATGCTCCTTCTATCTCTACTTTCTTGTGGGTTTTTATCAAGAAAGGATGCTGTATTTTGTCAAATGCTTTCTCTGCATCTATTGAGAGGATCATGTGGGTCTTATCCTTTCTTTTATTAATGTGACGTATCACACTGATTGATTTGCAGATATTGAACCAGCCCTGCATCCCAGGAATAAATCCAATTTGATTGTAGTGAATAATTCTTAATGTATTGTTGGATCTGGTTTAATAGTATCTTGTCGAGAATTTTTGCATCCATGTTCCTCAGGGAATTTGGTCTATAGTTTTCCTTTTGAGTGGGGTATTTGTCTCTTTTTGGAATCAAGGTAATGCTGGCCTCATAGAATGAATTTGGAAGTTTTCCTTCCATTTCTGTTTTTGGAACAGCTTCAAAAGAATAGATGTTAACTCTTCTTTAAATGTTTGGTAGAATTCCCCTGGAAAGCCATCTGGCCCTAGACTCTTGTTTGTTGGGAGGCTTTTGATTACTGATTGAATTTCTTTACTGGCTATGGATGTGTTCAAATTTAATATTTCTTTCTGTTTCAGTTTTGGTAGTCTATATGTTTCTAGGAATTTGTCCTTTTCTTTCAGATTGCCCAATTTCTTGGCTAGGGGTTTATCAATTTTGTTAGTTCTTTCAAAGAAAGAATCCTGGTGTCATTGATCTGTTCTATTGTTGTTTTTTTTTTTTTTTATTTCGATATCATTGATTTCTGCTCTTTGTTCTTTCCTTTACCTTTATTATTTCCCTTCTTCTTCTGGGTTTTATATTTATTTGCTGTTCTTTTTCCAGGTCTTTTAGGTGTAAGGCTAATTGTATATTTGAGATCTTTCTTTCTTCTTTAGGAAGAACTGGATTGCTGTATACTTCCCTTTTATGACCGCATTTGCTGAATCCCAGAGGTTTTGGACTCTAGTGTTATCATTTTTATTGGCTTCCATAAAAAGTTTTTTTATTTTTTTTAGTTTCTTTTTAAGTTTCTTTAATTTCTTCGTTAACCCATTCATTCTTTAGTAAGATGTTCTTTAGTTTCTAAGTATTTGCTGAGTTTCCAATTTTTTTCTTGTGATTGATTTCAATTTTCATAGCATTGTGGTCTTTATATATGCAAGGTATGATCTTGAACTGTTTTGTATTTGTTTAGGGGTTATTTGTAACCTAGTATGTGATCAGTCTGGAGAATGTTCCATGAGCACTCGGGAAGAATGTGAATTCTGCTGCTTTAGGATGAAATGTTCTGAGTCTATCTGTTAAGTCCATCTGGTCCAAGGTGTCATTCAAAGCCATTGTTTCCTTGTTGATGTCGTGTTTAGATAATCTCTCCATTGCTGTAAGTGGGTGTTGAAGTCCCCTATTATTATGATCTTATTGTGAATGAGATTCTTTATGTTTGTGATTAATTGATTTATAGATTTGGTACTTCAAATTGTGGGCATAAATATTCACAATTGTTAAATCTTCTTAGTAGATAGACCCCTTAATTATGATATAATTCCCTTCTTCATCTTGTTACAGTCTTTATTTTAAAATCTAGTTTGTCTGATATAGGTATGACTACTCCAGCTTTCTTTTGATGACCATTAGCATGATAGATGGTTTTCTATCCCCTTACTTTAAATCTGCAGGTATCTTTAGATCTAAATTGTATCTCTTGTAAACAGCATATAGATGGTCTTGTTTTCTTATCCATTCTGATATGCTATGTCTTTTGATTGGAGCGTTTAGTCCATTGACATTTAGAGTGAGTACGGAAAAAGATAGAAATTTAGTGTCATTGTATTGCCTATAGAGTTGGTGTTTTTGGTGATGTTCTCTGGTAGTTTCTAGTTTTTGTTGCTTTGGGCCTTTTTTATTTTCTTTCTTCTTTGCTCCACCTAAAAGTCCTCCTTAAAATGCCTTGCAGGGCTGGTCTAGTGGTCACAAACTCCTTTAGTTTTTGTTTGTCTGGGAAACTCTTTATTTCTCCTTTCATTTTGAATGACAGCCTTGTTGGATAAAGAATTCTTGCTTGTATATTTTTCCAATTCAGCACGTTGAATACAACCTACCACTCCTTTCTGGCCTGCCAAATTCTGTGGATAGGTCTACTGCAAACCTAATTTATCTTCTCTTATAGGTTAAAGAGTTTTTGTTCCCTTGCTGCTTTCATAATTCTTTCCTCATCTCTGTATTTTGTGAATTTGACTAAGATATGCCTTGTTGATGGTCTGTTTTTGTTGAATCTAATGGGAGTTCTCTGTGCTTCTTGGAGTTTAATGTCTGTCACCTTCCTCAGTTTAGGAAAATTTTCCACTATAATTTGCTCACATAAACATTCTACTTCTTTCTCTCTCTCTTCATCTTCTGGGACTCCTATGATTCAGATGTTATTGCTTTTTAATAAGTCATTGAATTCTCTACATATTGTATTGTGCTCCTTTACTTTTGTTTCCCTCCTTTTCTTTCCTGTTTCCTTATTCTCCATAATTTTATCTTCTATATGGCTGATTTGCTGCTATGTTTCATCCATCCTTGCCATCACGGCATTCATTCAAGTTTGCATCTCAGGTTTAGCATATTTAAATTTGTCCTGATTAGATTTTACTTCTTGTATCTCCACAGCAAGGGATTCTAGTCTTCTTCAAGCCCAGCCCAGCTAGTTTTGTTATTATGGTGGTTCTGAATTCTACCTCAATCGCTTCTCGGCCTTTTGGTGAAGATCAAGTGAATTCTACCTCAGACGTCTTGCTTATATCTGTGTTGATTAAGTCCCTGGCTGTCATTTCTTCCTGTTCTTTCTTTTGGGGTGAATTCCTGCTGAGTTCTGTGGCTCAAGTTATGCAGATTATTGTGTTAATCCTCAGATCAGTTTCCTAGGTATTTAAAATGTTTTGGTGCTTCTCTAGTTGCATTTCATGGACAACACAAGCTCAGGGTCTCCATGCTGCTCTGCCATCTTAACTCCTCCCCTGCCATTGCATTTTCTTAACAGTATGCTTAAAGAAATGATTTTGGTGAAGACTAATTTCAAAGTTAATTAATTACTTACTTAATTAATTCTTTTTTACCGTTGTCTGATAAATTCTTGCCTACCTCAAGTTTGTGAAGATTTTTCTCACATGTTTTTATCCAGAAACCTTAACTTTTGAGTGTTTATAGTTAGGTCTATGATCATTTTCAAGGTAACTTATGTATATAGTATGATATAAAGGTCAAATTTTTTGTTTGTTTGTTTGTTTTGTTTTTGTTTCTTCATTTGAGTATTTAGTTGTTCTAACATTATTTTTTGTGAAGGCATGTATTTTTTTTTCTTTGTCTAAACTTTCTTCTCACTTTGATTGACATTTTGTCTGTTGTTAACAAAACTGTACAAATGGAGAATTACCAAAACTATCAATAACAAAAGTTTAAAATTTTCTCATACCAATCATATGGGCTTGGCAAGCCATCCAGGGAAGCCATTCTATGTATAACAATCCAACAATTTGGTCTTTGCTCTTGTGTCCATTCTGCTCAACATGAAGTCCTATGTAAGAACCGCAACAGGGGAAGAAGACAGGGTAGAACTCACCAATGACCTTATAAGCTTCAAACCAGGTCTGACTATTTTAATTTTTGGACAAAGGTGATTGGAAAGAAATAGTAACAAAGCTCTAACTCCAAGGAGCAAAAATCTAGCCACATGCTACCCCCAACCCATGACACTGGAGGAAGAGGAGCATTGGGTCCAGGGAGTATTAAAAGCCTTTATGATAAAGCCTTTTGGGTCATTTTATTTTCCACTTGAAAGTATTTCCAAACTTAGATAAGAAGAGTAAATGGAGAACTTTATAAAAGGATTTCCAGGGCAACAACAAAGATGTGGAATAGATCTTGCACTGCCAAATGAAACTATTTTTAAAACACACTTATTTATAAAATTTGAATTTGAAATAGGCATTTTGCAAATGGAAAAGTAACTAGAAAAACCAAGAATCTGATTATATGTAAGGATTTATAATTGGAAATGGCTGTTATTTTAGAGCAGTGAGGAATTTACCTATTATTCGACATATACAGGTGGATATTTATTTTTTTTAATTTTTATTTATTTTTGAGAAAGAAAATGAAAGAGAGATAGAAAGCAAGTGGGGGAGGGGTAGAGAGAGAGGGAGACAGAAGCAAAGCAGACTCCAGGTTGTAAGCTGTCAGCATAGAACCAGATGTGGGGCTTGAACTGACGAACTGTGAAATCATAACCTGAACCAAAGATGGACACTTAACCAACTGAGCCACCCAGGTGCCCCTAACATATGCAGGTGGATATTTAGTTACAATTTAAACAAAAGAGAAGAATTACACTGCACAATATAGTACTAATTATTTAATTAAGAAATATAGAAACTATAAACACATATGCAACAGAAATATATATACATATATATATAAACATTTTGCTTTTGTCAAATACAGAAATAATTTGGTAGAATCAGTAAATTAATTACACATAATTACATATAATAGATATAAGCAAAGGAAAAATTTATAGTTTTAACTTATCAATATAGAAATTTCATTATAAAAGCACAGGAAACTTAATTTAAAATGATGTGACTTAAATATTTCATTCTTTTTCATTGCGTTTCCATTTGTATTTTTACATGTATTAATTATTATAATACATCACTACTCACTACCTCACTACTGCTTAAAATATAAGGATTATATTATAATACATCACTATTAATTACATTGTATTAATTAATTAATTAATTAATTATAATGTATTAATTATAATACATCACTACTCAATACCTCACTACTGCTTAAAATATAAGGAACTACAAAGCAAGGATTATTTTTACAATCCTGGAAACTTATTAAAAGAGGGTTTCTAAAGAAGTATGAATGTAAACATTGGGGTGAATTTATCCCTTTCAATTAGTATTTTTGTATTCTTTTGGTAAATACCTAGTAGTACAATTGCTATATCATAGGGTAGCTCAATTTTTAACTTTTGTGGAATCTTCATACTGTTCTCCAGAGTGGCTGCACCAGTTTGCATTCCCACCAGCAGTGCAAGAGGGTTCTCCTTTCTCCAAATCCTCACCATCATCTGTTGTTTCTCGTGTTGTTGATTTTAACCATTCTGACAGGTATGGGGTAATATCTCATTGTAGTGTTGATTTCTATTTCCCTGATGATGAGTGATGTTGAACATCTTTTCATGTGTCTGTTAGCCATTGCAGCATTATCAATAATAGCCAAATTATGGCAACAGCCCAAGTGTCCATCCACTGGGATAAAGAGGATGTGAAATGAATATATATTCCTACACATATATAATGGAATACACACGCGCAATGGAATATTGCTCAGCCATAAAAAAGAATGAAATATTGCCATTTGAAATGACATGGATAGAGCTAGATTACATTAGGTTCAGCGAAATGAGTCAGAGAAAGATAAATACCATATATCATACGTGGAATTTAAGAAACAAAACAAATAAGCAAAGGGGAAATAAAGGGTGAGGCAAGCCAAAAAATAGACTTTTAACTATAGAGAACAAACCGATGGTTACAGAGGGGAGATACATGTGGAGATGGGTAAAATAGGTAATGGAAATTAAGGAGGGCACTTGTGATGAGCACCAAGTATTGTATGGAAGTGTTGAATCACTATCTTGTACACCTGAAACTAATATTACACTCTATGTTAACTAACTGAAATTTAAATTAAAAAAAAATTTTAAAGAAAAAATTATGAGCTTGTCTGAATTAGTTTCTAAGTTATTAAACAGATTAGGAAAGCAAAAATATTTTAATTTTTTAATGTTTATTTATTTATTTTACTTAAAAACATTCTTTTAAAGTTCATTTATTTTTGAGAGAGAGAGAGAGAGTAGGGGAGGGGCAGACAGAGAGGGAGACACAGAACCTGAAGCAGGCTCCAAGCTCTGAGCCGTCAGCACAGAGCCTGATGTGGGGCTCAAACTCACAAGCTGTGAGATTATGACCTCAGCTGAATTTGGACACTTAACCACCTGAGCCATCCAGGCACCCCTAACATTTATTTATTTTTGAGAGCCAGAGAGAAACAGAGCATGAGCAGGGGAGGGGCAGAGAGAGAGCGAGACACAGAATCCGAACCAGGCTCCAGGCTCTGAGCTGTGGGCACAAAGCCCGATGCGGGGCTTGAACCTATGAACCATGAGATCATGACCTGAGCTGAAGTAGGCGCTTAAGGTGCCGCAGAAAGCAGAAATCTTTAAAACTAAGTAATATTTCAAATTGTCCCCCTGACATGAAATAGCATTTGTGCTTTGACAATCACTTAACTATTTCCATATGTCATTTTTCCATCTTAAAAAAGACAGTTGAATTGCATTATAGTGAATTTAAGATGCAGTTGAAACAACTTTAATGAAATCATGGCATCTAATAGGAAAAGTAACTGCAATTTTTTCTAAATTCCGTGTTTTGAAAGTTATACATAGTATTAGAAATGTCCAAGTAAATTATTACCACAGAGAAAAAAATACATTTTTAATATTAAAATCCTTGCTTTACTTTCTCTTTATTATAACTACATTATAAATTATGGCAAAATAATCATTTTATTTTTAGGTTACAGATGAATTTTTTACTTAATACAACCATTAATTATTGATATGATTCTCCATTTTACGCGAACTTACCTTTTACTTTTTCCTAAAATTCAAACAATGAGTTGAAAATGTATGCAAAAAACTTTACGTGTGTTTGTGTTTTATCACTTTCCTCTAAGTGAGGGCAGGTAAATGCCGCATTTTCATGTATGTACTCAGCAGTTTAGTGTTTATTTACTTTTTAATTCACAGATAGGAAAAGAATAAAATCAGCAATACAAAAACAAGTGATTGCAAATAAAAAGCAAAAATGAAAAAGAAATCAGTGCAATTTAGAATGATTGTTTTCCCTAACCCATTTTCTAATAGCCTGTATGCTTGATCGAGTTTTGCCCTGGATAGGTATAATTTGATATTTATTGGTCTAACATATTTAGCATAACATTTTCTATTATCATTTGAAAGGTATTTTGAATTTTCACTTTTTTTCAGAAGTCTGAGAATACCTCTCTCAAAGTGACAATTGCTGTTTCGAAGCAGCGTAATTTGGAAAACCAAAACCAAAACTGCCTAAGTTATTTATTGGTGCATAACAAATTATCTCGAAACTTTGCTACTTAAAATAGCAAATGTTTATTATGTCCCGCAGTTTTCTGACAGTCAGAAATCCAGCAGCTGCCGAGCTGGTTTTAGCTCCACGTCTGGAACAAGGTCCTGCCAAACTCTTAGCTGGGGCACCAGCCGTCTCCAGCCTCAGCTGGGGGTTCAGAATCTGCTTTTCTGCTCACTCACCTGAGGGTTTAGGCCTTAGTTCCTCAGCCGCTCTGCCTGGAAGTTTCAGTTCTTTACTACATGGGTCTCCTCACATGTCTGCTCAAAATATGATAGCCTATTTCTGCTGTAGAGTACAACAGGAGAGAGAGGGAAGGAGGAAGACACAGAACGTGCAATATTCTGTTATCTGCTATCTGGCAGATTGACAAACCCCAGTAAAACAGGGAGGGGACTCCACATGGGTGTGAGACCAAAGCACAGGGATCATGGAAGGCCAGACTGGACACTAGTTACCACAGTCCTGTCTGGCCTTCAATGATATATGTTCCTCCCACAGGCAAAATACACTCACTTCCTCACAAGCACCTCCCCGCCCCATTAAAGTCTTATCCCACGACAACATCAGTTCAAATCCAGACTCCTGTGTCTAATTTTTTTAATGTTTATTTATTTTTGAGAGAGACAGAACATGAGTGGGGCAGAGGCAGAGAGAGAGGAAGACACAGAATCTGAAGCCGGCTCTAGGCTTTGAGAAGCAGATTCCAGGCTTTGAGCTGTTAGCACAGAGCCAGACATGGGGCTCAAACTCACGAGCCATGAGATCATGACCTGAGCCTGTCAGTCATTTAACCGACGGAGCCCCCCAGCTGCCCCCAGACTCCTGTATCTAAATCAGGTCCAGTGTGGATGAGGCTCCTTGTGTATGGTTCCTTAAGTGTAGCCCCTTGAATACAGTTCTTGACATGTGAAACTAAAGTGACACATTATCTGCTCACAGTACACCCAGTTTATAATGCTGGAATTAGCAAAGATAATATCTTCAAAAAAGGGAGAAAATGGCAGGAACATGCAGACATTAGGTCCAAAACGTTTCGAAAATTCAGCTAAGCAAATGCAGTGCATTCTGTGAATCAGTCTCAAGGCCACCAAATAATTTTTCTCAGTTCTTGGTTCCACTCTAAACCCTCTTTCCTTGCTTGGGAAAGGTTGCATGTGTTGTTGGTTCTTAGTCTGTTAACTATCAGTAAAACATCTGTGGGTCAGAAGGCTTCTTTTCATTTTGTACTTTCTCTGGACTTTTCAGTCACGAGTGGGCACTATTTCTCAATAGTAATTCCTTTGAAAGGTTGTGAATCTTACTGAAGTTCATACCATCAGAGAAAAGCTGCATTTATGATCTCTGGGAGATAATCTCTTCTCTCCTTTGCATTTCATCTGGGAATGCTGAGGGAAAATGACCCTTAGGTCTCAACAGCTTGAATGTTTGATTGAAGGGATATATGTGGCATATGTTTTATCTCTTTAGAGGGTCGTTGGTGTGGTGTAACCTTTGATCTTTCAGAGGTCTGAACAAAAGATGTTCAGTCACATCTTCAGCCTCAGCTTTGATCTGTGTTTTTCTAGCAGTGTCCTACATTTGATCTTTCCTCAGAAGTGTCATATACTTTGCCATCTGAAAATCCTGACAATTTTCAAAACCTTCATGGCATTTTATTTTTTTGTAAATCTCATTCTTCTGCTATATTCCTACAAGCAACAAGAGGAAACCAGGCAGCATTTTTTCAAAACCATGAGTGGAAATCTCTCCATTGGGAGAAAATTCCTCATGGATCTGGGTGTTCCTGCACTTTTGACATCTTTTTTTTTTTAAGTTTATTTATTTATTTTGAGACAGAAGGAGAGAGAAAGGGAGAGCACAAGTGGGGGAGGGGCAGAGAGAGAGGGAGAGGGAGAATCCCAAGCAGGCTCTGCACTGTCAGCACGGAGCCTGATGCAGGCTTGATCTCACGAACCATGAGATCACGACCTGAGTCAAAATCAAGAGTCAGATGCTTAAACTGACTGAGCCGCCCAGGTTCCCCAACATCTTTTCAAGGATATAAGCATAGCAGCCATGCTTGGAAGACAGAGATAGTCTCTCCCTCCAAGATTTGCAGTCCAGGGTAATAAAGATCATGTCTCTCTCTGTGGCAAATATTTTGTAGGTTTGTGTATCAGTTCCCTATTTTTGCTGAAACAAACTTGGTTGCTTAAATTATATATATATATACATATATATATACACACATATACATATATATACACACATATACATATATATACATATACATAAATATAATTATATACATATATACATACATATACATATATATACATATACATAAATATACATATATATATACACACACATAAATATACATATATACATATATATACACACACACAAACATATATATATATATAATATATAATATATATGTATATTTTCTCATGTTCCATCACTGTAACACTGACTGGCCTCCATAGTTCATGTGATTACACTGGGCCCACCTAGATAAGCCAGAATAATCCAAAATAATCTGTCCATCTCGAAATGCTTAATTTGGTTATATCTACAAAGTCACTTCAGCTACATAAGGTAACATATTCACAAATTCTGAGGATTAGGCCATGAGCATGTTTTCAAGGCCACTTATTCTGCCGACCATTGTCTACATGTTGGACCCCCAAGGATTCTACTTCTATTTTATAAATTATATCCTCTCAGAATTCAGTGGTGGGAAGGGCAAAGACAATCCCATTCAGAGTAAAAGGAAATGGAAGGGGAAAAAAGGAGTCACCAGTTCACAAGATGTTGAAATCCAGCCAGGTAAATAGCACATTTTCAGAATTTAGGAGTCATCTTTGGCTCTCAGCTCTACTCTCTGGATCTTTGTTCCTCTGCCCTCTCGGTTATCTTTTGTTTCTTAGAAGTGCAGCGCAAGTTTGCAGCTGGGTGATTTTATATGTCTGTTTCCTGCTACAGAATTTGGGAGATTAACAGCTTCCTTTTAATTGGTTTCTCTTCTGTCTGTCTCTTCTGGTCAAAGCTAGCAGTGTTTCTGCTGGTAAAAGGTTTTGGACCACCCTTGTGAGTTTTTCATGTATATCATGGAGATTCACTCTATTAGACAAAAGGCTCCACCGCAGACATTTCCTGAAAATTTTATCTTTGATTCCTCGCTTCTGTCCCAGTAGCTGAGGTGATCCATGAGTCAGGCACCTTCACAGAGAAGGTGGGAATTAGCACTCTGACCTTTGTTCCTTCCTAAGCACCAGCGGATCCTTTAGGTCATACTCATGGCATTCTTTTTAGAGCACATTCTCCCCAGAGCGAACCTCCTAATTTAGCAATTTTTGCAATCTAGATAGGCTGATAATTTTTCAAGTCATCAGGTGCCGTTTCCTTTTGCTAATAGTCCCTCCCTCAATGTATCTTTTTTCTCCTGCATCTTACTCTAAACAGAAAGAAGCAGTCATGCCACATCTTCAACACTTCGCTTGGAAACCTTCTCAGTTCAATATCCAAGTTCTTTATTTACAAATTTAGCTTTGCACCTAACTGCAAGAAATAATTCAGCCAGGTTTTCTGTGAGGAACAAATATATTTTTTCTCTAGTTTCCCATAACATTGTTCTCATTTCTTGGTTTCTATCAGCAATCCCTTTAATGTCCGTATATTTCTATGAACAGTCTGTTCACAATGATTTAGAAATTCTATAAGGTGATATATGTTTTCTATAACACATTCATCACTTTCTTCTGAACCTTCACCAGAGTCTTAAATCTCCATATTTCTACTAACAGTATGCTCAAGGTAATCTATGCTGTTTCTAGAATGCTTCTCAAAATTTTTCTAGCTCCTAACCTAATTCAAAAATCATTTCCACATTTTTAGGTATTTGCTAGAGCAACACAACACTTTCAGGCACCAAAATCAAATAATTCCCTTTGGCTGTTGTAATACATTACCATATCTGGTAGCTTGAAACAACATAAACATAATATCTTGTACTTCTAGAGGTCAGACACCTGAACTGAGGCTCACTGGGATAAAATCAAAGTATTAGGAGAGGTGTGCTTCTTCCTGGAATTTCCTTGACTTTCAGGCTTCACGAACCTCTTCCATCCTCAAAGCCAACAATGTCCAGACCAGGCTTCCTCATGCTTCGTCCCTCTGACACAGAGTCTTCTGCTTAAGTCTTTCACTTATACGGATCCTTCCAATTACTTTGGGCCCATCAGGATATTTTCAACTATCTAAAAATGTTTAATGTAACCTGACCTGCAGAGGCCCTTTTGCCATAAAACACAAGGTATTCACAGGTTCTGGAGTTCTTAGAGGGAGGATAATATTCTGTCTACCGAGGTTAGCATCTAGCCCTCTTGCAAGATTGGAGTTTCTTAAGCTTGTAATTCCTCATTTGTGACATAAATGCCATTCGTGTGCAATCTTCTGCCCAGCCACTGAGCCATTTTGTTTCCCCTGGGATGTGGGAAGCAAGGAGAATTGAAGCAAATATGAAGCTTGTGGTATACACGGAATTTGAATAAATAAGTCCATTGTCTCAGACATGAGTTTGATGTTTTCAACTTTCACCGAGATGGTGGCAGGCCAATGTATTAGCTTGAAAGCAGGTTAAAAACTTTAATCCTTTCTCAGTATTTGACTATCTTAGCCTGATAATACGTCTTATACTTCCTATCTGATAGTAGACTATGATGATGCTAAACTTTCTGCTACCACATTGCAATAATCCCCTTTCTCTATTTTTAATTTCTTATAAATCCTCTCCTACAGCCCTATCAAAGACCATACAAATTCTATTAAGTGCTTCGACTAACCTAAATCAACTAATTTAATTCTCTTTAAATTCTACTGTCTAGTTTCAAAGCCACCCCCATATTTCAAGCGTGCTCCTTTAGTGCCCAAATTCCAATACCAAAATATGTATTAATGTTACCTTGTTTTGACACAGGCAGTAGCTTATTGGAACAGCAGCTTCAAATAGTAAACATGTATTTGTCATACAGTTTCTGAGGGTCAAGATTCTGGGAGTGGCCTAGCTGAGGACTTCTGGATCTGGATTTCCCATGAGATTATAGCAACACTGTTGGCTGGTGATTCAGTCACCTCAAGACTCAACTGAAGATGAATAACCTATGTCCAAGGTCCTTCATGTGGCTTTCAGCAGGCTTGGTCCTTTTAGGCGCTTGGTTGAAGGCTTTATTTCTTCATGTAGGTTTCTCCATAAGATTGCTTATAACATGGAAGCTTGTTTCCCAACAGTGATCGGTGAGAGCAAGAACAAGAGTAAGCCTGATAAGAAAGTCTCAGAATGTTAGAATTTAACCCGAGGGGTGACATACTGTTAAATCTTCCATATGCTTCTTGCCACACCTATCAACCTGGTATGATGTGGAGAAAACTATACCAGGGTGTTGACGCGAAGAGTTGAGCTCATCAAAGACTCTGTTGGAGGCCTGGTACTACCAACTACGTTATTTGATACTGTTGCACCAGAATTTAGTTCTATGCATCCCTATAACAACCTTTTAAAATACTTTTAATTATAGCAATGCAAAAATGTCTACATCTATCAAATATCTTTTGTTATGTATCTGAGTTAGAGGAAATCATATTGTATGCATAGAACAGGTAAACTTGTTGTAAAAATTTTTCAAGCATAAAGGAAATAAACATGTTTATAGAGCACTTACCTTTTTTTAAGTTTATTTATTTATTTTGAAAGAGAGTGCACAAGCAGGCTAGGGGTGGAGAGAGAGAGAGAGAGAGAGAGAGCAAGAATCCCAAGCATCTCACAAAAGGCAAGATCATGACCTGAGCCGAAATCAAGAGTTGGATGCCCAACCATCTTAGCCACCCAGGCGCTCCTAGAGTACTTACTTTTCTATGCTCATATATTTATAGATGGAATTATCTGGAAGTAAATGTAATATTTTATTGAAAACAAGCTGTTTGGGTAGCATAACTTATGACACCCTGGTATATTCAGTATTTGCCATTGGCTGGATGACCGTGAACACATAGCTTTATCTCCATGACTTGGCACTCTGCCATCTCCCCGACCTCATCTTTTATCATCCCCCCTCCACCACGGATGGACTTTGTTCTAAGCACTCAGGACTTCTACTGCCACCTGTAATGCTGCTCCACAGACGTCTCAAAAAACAACTCATTCCTTCACCGGTTTTGTATCTTTGATCAAATGTCATCTTCTCAGTGAGGCTTTCTCCCTTATTGGAATTTACCTTAACCTATGCTGTGCAGCCAGCTCCCAAATTCTGATTCAGTGTTTTCAATGTCCTTCAAACCTCTATAATTCTATACAATTTATATCTTGTTTTTATTGCCTGCTTGCAATACAGAAATGTAGTTTCCATGAGGTAGATATTTTTATCTGTGCTCCTCACTCAGGTATCTCTGGCATTTAGAATACTGACTGGAACCTGGTAGGAACTCAAAGAATATTTGCTGAATGAATGGATGAATACATGGAACTTTTTGAAACAGCAAGCTAACAAATTAATCTGCACTTCAAAAATGGTATAGTACATGTTTCCCTTGCTGTAATAAATACATCATGATTTTGAAATGTAAGAGATTGGAGTTAATCAGAGGCTTTGATCATCACCGTGTAGTCATTTGGAAATGTTGCTCATGTTCTTGGCTATTGTCACATTGACGGCTATTAAGGGATACAAGACCATTTTTGATGAACCATCATTGTGTTCCAATGTTCTTATTATCAGTTAATGTCAAATGACTGTCACTAAACTACATAAAACATTATTGATCATTTCATTTTAAAAACTTATTTCATTAATTTTGTAACACAACTTTAAAGCCAACAGACAGAAGTTATATTCTATAGTGACTTGAAAGGTTGTATGATCCACTTGATTTTCAGCTTTCTGGTAGACCTTGACTTGTTATTAAGGTTGTATGATAATAAACCCTATTTTTCCTATTGAGCATCATGCCCATAGATGATTTTCTTTTTTGGTTAATGGGATTGCTATTGTACTTTGTAGCAACATTTGCCAAGTTGATATCTCGTTTGCTCAAAGGAAGATCAAAAGGGTTTTTGCTCTCTGACCTCTGGTTCTTCAAATATCCCTGAATGACTTTTCTCATTACTTTCTAGAAACACCCAAGGTACAACTGAATGTCTGTAATATAATCTAGAATCATTTCATGCCAAAAAGACACAGTAGCTAACATTATTAATTTTGTGTTTGCCAGAATTCTTGTTGGCAAATCGGTCACTACTTTAAAAGAAAATCTCAGTTTCTACAATATTTCAGAAGTATTTTCTCTTCCTCAGATTAACATTAATCCAATTAACAACACACTGGGTTTCAAGCTAAGTACTTGTACCTTCTACAAGCTAGATTCAAGCTAAATGTCTCATATCTTTTTGTTGCTTTATCTTCTTTTTTGTGTTATCATATGTAAAGACTTTCAAACTGAGGGAAAGCTTTTGTGAGTGAGGGTTCCAGACCCGGAACCCTGTTTCAAGTGGATGAGCTTTGACTGTTTCCATCTTAATTACTGGTTTCTCTTTGATAAATTAATGACTCCTTGTCATTAATTGTCATTAATATTTTAGGTGGAAAAAAATAAAAATCATTGTTGTAAATAGCATAATTGTCTGAATATTTTTCCTCAAAAGAAGGTAATACCATGTGTACAAGGAAGAAGGGCCTGCCTCCCATTCATGTCCATTCAATATTTCATGTGAACTTACTGGAAATGAAATAAGGTCTTTGCAACATGTAGTTAGTTAAGATGAAGTCACACTGGATTAGAATGAGCCCTAGGTCTAATGACTTACAAGCCATTGTCCCTGTGCAATGTTTTTATATCCACTGTAGTATATATTCATGGTTTATAAGAAAGTCATGTGATAGGACAGAGAGACATAGAAGGAGAGCACGATGCTACAGCAGAGGCAGAGATTGGAATGTTGCATCTTCAAGTCAGGAGTGTCAAGGATTGTGGGTAATCATCAGACACTAAGAACTGGCCAGGAAAATTCTTCTCTAACCTTCGTGGGGAGCATTTGTCTATATCTCGATTTCAGACATCTAGCCCTCAGAACTGTGAGAAAGTAAGTCTGTTGTTTTCAACCACCGAGTTTGCGGTACTTTGTTACAGCATCCCTAGGAAGCTAATATACTAATACTGAATCTAAGATGTTTCTCTATAACGACTTATTTCAAAATATCTTGAAAGTCTATGTGTTTTCCATATGGTATAAATTTCTGATGTATGTGTCATCTTAAGGACCTTCCACAGAAACGTCCTTATAAGCTGTGATTATTCAGTAAACAGCCACTTAAAATTATTAAAATCATTAAATGTTTCTCTTGTTTACCTTGAATTATGTGTTTTATGACACAAAGTATGTTTTTAAAATAAATCTAGTTATAGTATTATGCTAAAAATGAGGCAATGTGTTATGTCCTGTTAGAACACACAATTTTCTTTGACGCTAGAAACAAAAGTGAACATATTCGGGAGATCATAGACATCTGCATTATACTCTCTGACCTGACTTAAATTTCCCTTTAAATCTGGACAAGCATCTTAACTTCAAAAAGGTGTTACTTTAGATGAAGCTTAATCTCACGAAGTCTCAGTATCCCCATCTGTAAAATGATCATACGTAATTGCTAATATCACTGACTTCACAAGATGGTCGTTGGACATATACGACATGATGTGTTCAGATGACACAGAGCTATGCTTTTTCTGTTCAATCTGTGCAGAACTGTCATCAACAATGATGACAATAACGATGATGATATTACTTCATTTATATCTTTTTCTTCCCTTTTATACACATCAAAGCTTTAGAGAAGTATATTAAAAGTTCCCATTATAATTTATTTTCTCTCACATTATTCACATAGATTTTTAAATTTTTGCTTTAATTATTTTGCTAAGTAAAATACGCATAATTTAGAAGTATAAAATATTTTACTTTATTGTTGGATATGAATTTATTTATGGAAATTGAATAACTTTTCACCAATTTATCCTAATGTCATACCATTTACTGTATGACATTTTCTATCCTGCATGTATAGATCTACATTTAAACAGAAAAGTGAGCATGTATTTTTATAATCCTTTAATCCAATAGTCAAGTGAATATTAATAACTTGACATATAAAAATTAATACTTTTTATTTCTACTTCCTCATTCCTCTTTAACTTCCCTATTTTATTTTGCAGTCAACAATAGAAGATCCATTTTCTTTTTGCTTTTTAATTTTTTAATGTTTATTTATTTTTGAAAAAGAATAAGAGTGTGAGTAGGGGAGGGGTAGAGAGAGAGACACACACAGAATCCCAAGCAGGCTCCAGGCTCTGAGCTGTCAGCACAGAGCCTGATGCAGGGCTCGAACCCACAAACTGTGAGATCATGACCTGGGCCAAAGTCGGACACTTAACCAACTGAGCCACCCAGGTGCCCAATTCATCTACTTTTTTGTATACCAATATTATTACCACTCACATTTTTGTTGTCCTTTAATGAATATTTTGTTCCATGAATATATCTGCTGACACTGTTAATACTTAATTTTGTTATATTGTTTGAGTCCACATCTCTCAAATAATCTCTTACTTATTTTTTATTTTAATTACTTTATATTTTGTTTTTTAACATTTTCTTAAAGTAGAAACTGATAATATGTCATTTTTAACTTTGCATTAGATTATGTTTATTGATTTCTATAGAATTTCTCATGAGTATGTTCCCTTATAATTTTTATATCACTCCCTCATAAGTTTATTTATTTTTGAGACAGAGAAAAAGAGAGAATGAATCCCAAGTAGTCAGCTTAGAGCCAGCTCCATGCTGTCAGCATAGAGTCTGATGCAGGACTCAAACTCACAAACCGTGAGATCATGTCCGGAGCTGAAATCAAGAGTTGGACACCTAACCGACTGAAACACGCAAGCTCCCCTCCTTTCTTTTTTTTTTTTTTTTGTATGTTTATTTATTTATATTGAGAGAAAGAGAGAGAGAGAGAGAGAGAGAGAGAGAGAGAGAGAGAGAGCACAAATGGCAGAGGGACAGAGGGAGAGAAAGAATCCCAAGCAGTCTCAGCACTGTCAGCACAGAGCCCCACGTAGGCTCTATCTCATCAACTGTGAGATCATGACCTGAGCTGAAATCAAGACTCTGATGCTTAATCAACTGATCCACACAGGCACCCCTGTCTGATCCCTTTTCATCTGTCTTACCATCTCATATCTCATAGAACAATAAGTTTTTAAGTTTTTACTCCTGTCTTTGTAATTTTTGTCCACAGGTGAGTCTTTATATTTTCTTGAATATTCTGATATATCTCATGCTACAGATTCTTTTGACCAACTTCCTTTTTCTCTTGTTTGAAGTTTTAGCTTTGAAGCTCTATCCAAATCTCGTACTTCATTGTGCTTTCTTTCTTTCTTTCTTTCTTTCTTTCTTTCTTTCTTTCTTCAGTAAGCTTCATAAATCTGCATCTATTTCAGGGATTCAGTCATATTAAATATATGATGAGAGAACTGGAGCCAGTATAATACCAGGGCCATACTGAATACACCATTAAATATATATGTTCTCCTGAAGATATTAATGAGAAAAGCGGCCTAAGCTCCAAACATTGGCATCCTTCGTTTGAGTCTGTGTTCCAACACCAGGTGTTGAGAAAAGGTGCAGGGATCTCTTTGTTCTGGGGTGAGAGCCAGCTCATGATTTTGAGTCCATTTTTCTGAGCATTCATGACAGCACGCCTCTTTGTGGGTAAGTTTTGGACGGTTGTGCTATTGACTCTAACATATCGCCATTGTCTGCTGCTATGCGTTCATTTTGGCCCACTAACTGAGAATTGGTTGAATGTTAATTCCAAGCACATCTGGTCGTACCTTGAACTTGGGGCATAGGTAGAGCTGGATGCCAGAGTCTGTTGGAATAAACAAGGCTCTGAGTATTTTCAAGTCATGAAGAAGAACTATCCAGTTATAGTTTTTATTATTGTTATTATTTTAATGTAAAATTTGCTTCAACTTCATGGAAGAAGAAATATTCTCCTCTTTTCCTCTTACACTACTTAAGTGTAATCCACTTGGATAATGTCTTCTATTGTCAGTGAATAATGTGTGTATCTTGGGAAAAGGGATCAGGATAAATTATAACTTTGTCTACACTGATACCTAGGAAAGCACAAAACATGGGATAAATTCTATAAAAGCTGTTCTGCTTCATCTACATGTCCCATGCAGGTGTTTTCCCAGTTTCACATATTAATAGACTTTTCCAAAATTTCTGTTGTCTAACTTATTTTTTTTATTTTTATTTTTTTAACGTTTATTTATTTTTGATACAGGGAGAGACAGAGCATGAATAAGGGAGGGACAGAGAGAGAGGGAGACACAGAATTGGAAGCAGGCTCCCGGCTCGGAGCCATCATCCCAGAGCCCAACGTGGGGCTCGAACTCACGGACCACGAGATCGTGACCTGAGCTGAAGTCGGACGCTTAACCGACTGAGCCACCCAGGTGCCCCTTGTCTAACTTAATTTTAATACCACTTCTTTTTGGCTTTTTAGTGAATGTTAATGATGTGTGGACATAGCATCAACTATTGAACACTTTTGAGTTCATTCAGGACCCACAAATATGAAAACAAATCTGATGTATAGTCTTTAAAAAATCTAGTATGCTAAAAAACATAATAAAACACTTTCTTAGTAACTGCCTTATTTATTTTTGTAGCCAATATGAGTCTCTGTATTAAAAGCCTTTCTTCAGGGGCGCCTGGGTGGCGCAGTCGGTTAAGCGTCCGACTTCAGCCAGGTCACGATCTCGCGGTCTGTGAGTTCGAGCCCCGTGTCAGGCTCTGGGCTGATGGCTCGGAGCCTGGAGCCTGTTTCTGATTCTGTGTCTCCCTCTCTCTCTGCCCCTCCCCCGTTCATGCTCTGTCTCTCTCTGTCCCAAAAATAAATAAACGTTGAAAAAAAAAATTAAAAAAAAATAAAAGCCTTTCTTCAGATATATATGTATGTATATATATATATGTACATATATATACACATACATATATATATAGTCCCAATTAAAATGCTAGACTGATAATAAAGAAAACATTGGATGGCAAGCATATGTCATATGCTTCATCAATTTAGTTTATTTCCGCAAATTTCTATATTAGGAAGCCGCTGCAAAAAAAGCAGACGTCAGGTATTTTTCTATTTTTTTTTTTTTGTCCTAAAATGAAAATAAGATCAAATAGGAATGAAAAACACATGATACACGTGCATGGTACAATAATACAATGAAATAACATATTTCCTTAAATCCAGCTAGAGGGGTAAGTTGCTTTTCATTTTTATCATATTTCGGTTCTAATAAAACTGATTAAAAATAATAATTTTACTTAATGCTAAGTATATTTATCTTAAATGCTCTTTATTGAGCACAATTTCCTGATCTATCTTCCTAGTACCTTGCCTTTAACAAAATGCACCTGTACTACCTGCTGATATAGTCACATGGCTATGCCTCCCTTAAAACAATGGTGATAAAAATAAAAACAAGTGCACGCGTGCACACACACACACACACACGTTAGCCTCTCAGAGTAGTCTTTTTGAGCATGGTGATTAGTTTTGATTTGGGCCTATCTTGCAAACAAAGCTAATCAGAGACTTTTAGTGAGTGTTCTCAAACTTCATATACTACATAACCTTGGAGTTACTGGCAACAAATACAACCCACTGGAAAGTGGAAAAGAAAAAAGAAAAAATTTGTATCTGTGTATCAGTTTTCTAAGCTGCAGAGCAAATTGCCACAAATTTAGTGGCTTCACTCAATACCCCTTTATTATTTCACAGTTTCTGTGGTTCAGGAATCTGGCATGACTTAGCTGGGTTCTCCGCTCGGGATTTCACCGAGTGCTAAACTCAGTGGCGTTCAGGGCTGCAGTTTCATAAGAATCTCAACTGGGGATTGATCCATATATAGGCTCCCTTAAGTTGTTGAGAGAATTCATTTCCTTGCAGTTATCAGACCAAGGTGCCCCCTTCTCGTTCTCTGTTAACCAGAGTGAGGAGGAGATAATTCTCAATTTGTCTATGTTGCTAATACGTGTATCAGAAATATTTTCTAAAACTTATAAATTATATTTTTAAACTATGTAAGTAAATAATAAGCCACAGGTTAATTATTTAATTCTACCTATCTTTGGATCTTGCTATATAACATTCTTACTTTTCTATTTTTAATAAACTTTGTAAAGTTAATAAAACCCTTATGTTACTTTTAAACAAAACCACAACACTGAGGCAGTTTTGTTTTAGCTGTGATTTCCAAAATGTGACCAGCTCATCACCTGCATCAAATCACTTAGTATACTAGTTAAAAACCCAATCTTTAGGTCTCCACCCAAAAATTATCAATTCTGAACCTCTGAGAACACAAATCTTTGATTTTTCCAAATTGACAGTGTATATAGCTCAATGCCAAAAATTTGTTAAATCAGTTAAACATAAACTCTTAGGGACACAATGTAGATTGATTAATATGCTACAGATAATTGTATAGCACAATGTATGTAAACATGGTTTTTAAAAAAGCAGCTAATTATGTATATATATAATTTAATAATTAATTTCAGCATTATAAAATATGTTGAAAAGTTGCTTTTGTAATGGGTAGAAGCAAAAACATTTTTTTTCATTTAATTTGTTCTTAAATAATGTCTGATACATATTTTTAACACCACAATAATTTTTACTAGGACCTACCTAATTTAGTTCATTAACACAACAGTTAGTCTTAAAGATTTTAAGTCAAGGGAGAAATCATTTAGATTATTGTATACTGTCATAAAAATTTTTTAAGGTTTTATTCAAGTTCCAGCTAATTAACATACAATGTAATATTAGTCTTAGGTATCTACTATAGTTATTCAACACTTCCATACAAAACCTGGTGCTCCTCACAAGTTCATTCCTTAATCCCCATCAACTATTTAACCTGCACCCCACCCCAACTTCTGGTAACGATCAGTTTGTTCTCTAGGGTTAAGATTCTGTTTCTTTGCCTCTCTTCCATTTTTTTCTCCTTTGCTCTTTGTTTCATAAATTCCACATATGAATGACATCCTACAGTATTTGTGTGACTGACTTATTTCACTTACTGTAATGTTTTCATAAAAGTTAACATGGTGTAGGTTATGCTTATTTTGAGCTTAAATGTTATATTAAAAACATTTATGATATATATTTTATTATATTACTTATTTCCTTCAAAAGTTTTTAAAATTATAGTCATGTATTCACCTGGATAGATATGCCACTTTATTTAAGCTTAATAAACACCGTTCACAAATGCAATATTTTTTAAAGAAAACTTAGTCTTCTTAAAAGACCCTTTTTTTTCCTTAACATAGTGGGCCTAATTTTTTTCCTTATTCTGATATCTTTGAGTAGCTTCTTTTTTGAAGAATAAATACTTTATAAATATCATCAACTAGGAAAGAAAATCTCTTCTAATGTTTTTCATGACAGATATATAAAATAAATATTTAAAATGAGAAAACCCAAAAGTTTTATGAGTTCCTAGAGGCTTCTAATTAAGATCTAGTTTGCATAGAGTTTTGTAGCAGTACTTATCCTTCAGGATTTTCCTAAAATGCATGGTTGTCATAGCAACCTTATTTTCACATGACATTAACTGTTTTATCATTTGATCAATACAGCATCTAACACTGTACAGAATTACACTTTATATAATTTGTGTAGTAATACAATTAAAACTGTCTTTTAAAATGCTCTTTTGAATTTAAAGACGAAATTTTGAATCTTAGAACTGCAATGTTTTTTCCTAACATAAGATTTAGTTGAGGATGAATGGAAGACAATCAGGTTTATCAGTCCCTTCTGCATAAACCCAGTTTCTAGCTTTCAGCATTGATGTTTTACTAACCTAGGATCAACATTCTCAAGTTATTTTACTTATGAGAGTTTTATACTTTTAAACAAAGACAGTTTGAAATTTATTAATTTTGCACAATTGATTAAATAAGGGTATGTTCCACTTAAAATTCTTGTCTTATTAAATTACATTTTTTAGCAAAAAACAAATCTTGTGTTTTCCATAGGTCAATAAGAATATATGTTTCAGATTTCATTGTTAAACTTTCTTTATGGTTTTGCATTGTATCCTTATGTAAATGTTAGTTATCCACTTATATCCATTAACACGTCACCTTATCTTGAACATCAACATTTTAAATTTTTTTAATGTTTATTTATTTTTGAGAGAAAGAGAGAGAGAGAGAGAGAGAGAGAGATACAGAATTAATGTGGGAGGGGCAGAAAGAGAGGGAGACACAGAATCCGAAGCAGGCTCCAGGCTCCAAGCTGTCAGCACAGAGCCTGACATGAGTCATGAGATCATGACCTGAGCCAAAGTTGGATGCTTAACCAACTAAGTTACCCATGTGTCCCCTGAACATCAACATTTTAAAACATGGCATAAAGTCCAAGAAATTATGGCCAATGATTTTCTCAAGTTCAAAGAAACCAAAATAAGATATACCCAAGAAAATAACACAAAAGTGCGTAGTAATTAGGCCACTGAATTCAATGATAAGGAGAAATATTAATAACAGTAAGATTTAAAAATATACATTATCTTAGTCAACAAATATAAAATTAATTACAGATTTATCATCAAAAAATGCAATATTAGGAAAATGAATGCTTCATAATGTGCTAAAAGGGAAAAGAGAAGACGTAAGTAAAAGAAAAAACACTACACTATCACTCTAGAACATTAAGTTAATCTCTCCATCAAAAATAAAAGTTAAAGACATTTTCAGACAGAATATCTTAACGAATTACTCAACCTGAAACTTATTTAAAAAATATAAAGTATGTTTATTCAGGCCAAAAGAAAACTATTACAGGTAGAAACTCACGACTTTGTATGGAAATAAAAAACACAGAAAGTTCTAAATATATAGAGAAAATGTAAAATGATTATTAAAATTTATAAAAGACATTTTAGAATTGAAAGCAAAATATTATTTCATCATGAAGTTTATAATATATACATACTGCGTGAATATATTGCACAATGTAGAAGGGAAAGAAAATAAATACTAGTGTAATTTTCCTAACATTATACAATTAGTATAATATTCAAAAGTAGGCTGGGATAACATGATAAAAATAAAATAAATATATACCTTATGTTTCAATGAAAACAAAAGTGCAATATTAAAAAAATACTCATATTTGGCAAAAATGAAGTAATAAAAGAAAAGGAAAAAAGTATAAAAACATAAATGAAAAATAAGTGGGATCTGCTATAAATGTAAGATTATCAAATATTCAGTAATGTATCAGGTAATTAAATATATTTGTAGAATATAGAGGTTATATACATAGATAATAGCGAGAAATATACAAATGAGTGATGGAACAAATAAGTATGGGACACAAATACACTATATAAAAATGTCAACTTTGTTTCTATTATATTGGCAATAAGCATTTAGAGATGAATTAGATTTGTGCTATTTAAGGTAGCATTAAAATATGGAAATTAAGTAAAAACTAACAAAACCAATCTAAGACATTGCATTAAAACTAATACTTTGGGACACCTGGGTGGCTCAGTCGGTTGAGCATCTGACTCTTGATTTCTGCTCAGGTGTTGACCCCAGGGTCGTGAAACCGAGCCCCATATGGGGCTCTGCACCTAGCATGGAGCCTGCCTAAGATGCTCTATCTCTTCCCCTCTGCCCCTCCCTTGCTCTCTCTCTCTCTCTCTCTCTCTGAAAACAAAACTGTAATACATTGATTTGATGAAAGAATAGATACATGTTTATTGATTAGAAAATAATTCTGGTGTTAATAATTATTTACAAATGATCTCCGGGTATCACAATGCCTTAATTAAAATCCCAACAGTCTTGGGGCACCTGAGTGACTCAGTCCCATAGGCGACCGACTTTGGCTCAGGTCATGATCTCTTGGTTTGTGGGTTGGAGCCCTGCTTCCAGCTCTGTGCTGACAGCTCTGAGCCTGGAGCCTACTTCAGATTTTGTGTCTCCCTCTCTCTCTCTCTCTCTCTTCCCCTCCCCTGGTCATACTCTGTCTCTCTCTTAAAAATAAGCATTAAAATATATTATTAAAAATAAATAAATAAATAATCCAATGGACTGTTTTCAGATTGGAGAGATGATTTTTAAAACTATATAGAAATTTAAAGAATTTAAAGTGTCTGGATTAGTAGCGATTGTGAAAAATAACAAAGCTGAAGAAATGATACCACCCATTTGGGATATCCTCAAACTCTGAGATTCTTTCCTCAACCATGTCTAGTGTACTAATACATCAAAGGAATTCCGCATTTCTGTTCCAGTGTTTTAGATTACTAGCATTCCCTTTTGGTTGTTGCTTAGATTTTCCGTCTCTCTTTTGACATTGCCCATCTGTTCTTGCATGCTCTTTATCCATTACAGCCCTTAGCATTTTTTTTTTAATGTTTGTTTGTTTGTTTATTATTTTGAGAGAGAGAGAACATTGGAAGGGCAAAGAGAGGGGCAGAGATAAAATCTCAAGCAGGCTCCGAACTGTCAGTGCAGGGTCCCGTGTGGATTGGTCAATCCACCGAACTGCGAGATCATGACCTGAGCTGAAATCAAGAATCCGACTCAACTGATTGAGCCACCCAGGCACCCCTAGAGCCCTTAGCATATTAACCAATTTAAATTCCTGGCCTGATGATTCCAACATCCCTGCCATCTCTGGTTCTGATGCTTGCTCTGTCACTCCAAATTGTGTTTTTTGCTTTTTAGTTTACTATATATATACATATATATATAGTAAATATAAATATATTACTATATTTTAATATTTATATTATTATAAATAAAATATAAATATATATATATATATTTTTTTTCTTCATAGCCAGGTATAATGTGGGTAAAAGAAACTGCTGCTAATAAACCTTTAGCATGTGATGGTGTGCTGTGAGGGGAGGGGAGCCTTCTGTTGTCCTGTGACTACATCTCCACTGTTTAGTGAGTGTGCATCCATGGGTTGTAAACTCCACAAGTATTTTTCCTCCCCTCTCAGGTGGGACAAGATAGCTAGAGCAGATTGGAGTTGGGTATTTCCCTTCCCCTAGGTCGATTAGGCTTTGATAATATCCCAGAAGGTTAAGCTCTGCATTAACTATTTTCCCTTGAGTACTGAGTTCATTAAGAAAAACAGAGTGCTCTAGGATATTTCAAAATGGTTCCTTTTCTTCGTTTTCTGCAGGAAGCAGAAGGGGATTTTCCTCTGATGTTTATTGTGGGAACCTGGTTGAGTTCCTGGAGGTAAATCTCACTGTATTGCGAGGTCTCTCCTGACGGGGTCACCCTGAAGAAATTTTGAGCTCGCAAACTTGTCTTTACTGATTTGCTAAAATTAGCAATCAGATTTGCTAAAATATTGAACCTGATTCTGAACAAGCCTCTCAAAAAAATTATCAATTTATAAAGAGAGAATCATAGTAAAGTTTATAGTGTACATAAAATTTGCGGAATTTAGAATGGGGAACTCTAGATGGAACAAATATGATGGTTTTTCAATGAATCAATTGCAAAGAAACCTAAATATAATTTCTTTAGACAGTTTAAGATTATGTTAAGGGAAAAGCACAGCAGAGTTACACTGTAGTGGTAAAGGGTGCACTTTTGGATAGTAAAACTATAAAGAAAGGATAGGAAGTATTTACTGCGAAACCAGGTTTGTGATTGCTCTTAGCAGAAAAACGCTGGAGACTGGCAAGGGCATATTGAAGGTTTCCAAGGGAGCACACAAAATTCTGTCTCTTATCCTTGATTTTCAAAGTATTAAAGTTCACTGAACCATTCATTTGTCTTATGGATTTTCTGTAGTTGAGTGATACTAATCAGTAAATTTCAAAATGTGAAAAAACAGATAGCATGTATAATCAAGTAAATTGTTCTTCATTCTCTTGAGGATATCATGTACCATCTATCTCTTATTGAGGGTGAAAAAACTGAGACACTTCCATGCTCTGTTGGTAAGAATAAAACTGGTACACATTTTCTGTGGATCAACTTGAAAATATGTACCAAAATATTAAAATTATTGTATGCATTGCCCCAATCATATCACTTTGATTATTTTTCCTAATCAGAAATTTACACAAAATTTTTTCTCTTAATTCTTAATCATAAAATTGTTGATTAAGTCTAGATTGTTATAGATGTAGTATAATATAGATGTAGTATTATGTATTTAGATGTATGGAATATAATTAGAAACGATGTATGGAAACTCTGAAATTGCACGCTTTAAATTAAGTTACATTATTCAATACAATCCTTAAATGTGAATTTAAAAAATGAAGGGCTAGAAATATCATTTTTTCAATGAAAAATTTCAACAAATGCTGTGTTTAAAGTGTTTCATATCTGTCAGTATGGGTGCGAAAAACCATAAATGAATCATAATAGGAGATTTGGGGCAATTTCTAGATGTTCTAAAGAAAGGACTCACTACAAGACACCTAAGTGGCTCAGTTGGCTAAGTGTCCGACTTCAGCTCAGGTCATGATCTCATGGTCTGTGAGCTTGAGCTGTGCTGAGAGCTCGGAGCCTGGAACTTGCTTCAGATTCTGTGTCTTCCTCTCTCTCTGCTTCTTCCCTACTCATGCTCTCTCAAAAAATGAATAAATGGTTTTAAAAAATTGGGGGAAAAAAAAAAAAGAAAGTACTCACTATGGAGTTACCTACTCACCTACCTGACTAACTCCTCGCAGTTTTGATCTATCATATCTCCTTCTCCTTCTCATTTGTTCTCTTTAGCACTAAACTGGTACCATCATATTGGGGTTCAATTTGCTTATTCATTTCACTTATAGTCTCTTCTCAAGTTCTATAAGAGGAGAAACTTTATTTTGTTCGGTGATGAATCTGCAAGATCTACAGTACTTCCTGCCACGCTGTGGGTCCCAATAAATGTTTGCAGTGACAAATACATGATAGCATTTGCATTAATCTTTAATGAAAACATAGTAAATATTATTTTTAAATGTTTATATAAATCCAAGAGCGATGAGAAATTTACAGACATTATAAACACACTTAAACGTACATTAGGCGTCGCTAAATCAATTATCAAAAAAGATTGCATTTCTTCTTCTCTCAACTTTTTAAAGTCTTCATATTTTCGTATTTCAGCATAAAAACCACAACCTTAAAAAAGTCAGAGTGAAGTCTATGCTCATGTATTGCCCTTTCCTGACCCAAATTCATTTCTCAATTGAACTTCACTTTCTGGCCACCTGATTTTCAAACAGCATCCTCATATGGAAAAGCTGCTTATTTTCAACCAGAGCTGAACTGTATTCAAAAAAAGGTCTAGTGTTTTTCAGTGACAGCAGCAATGTAATAGACTAAATACCACTTGTCTAAAACACTCTCTGCTTGTGTTGTCTCACTAAATGCGTTTACGTTCAAATCACAACAGTCTTTAACAGGGAAAATAAGAACTGTGTGTTTTGTATTATTTGACAAGGACATGACATTATGTGTTCAGAATAAGTTTGTGAACTGTATATCCCCAAGTGGGTTTATTTATAATGATTAAGTTTTCCTTTCAAATACATCCTTGCTTCTTGAATAATATAACTACTAATATAGGAAATCACAGTTATTTCAGTAAAGAAAACGGAGCTATTGTACCAGCACAGAGAAGCACACTCCATTAACCTCTCTGTCCTTGGAAATCAGACTGACTTATTGTGCAATTTCAATTAGCTTGTCAAATAAATGCACGGTCGCTACAATTCTTTTCTTTAGTTCAGTTTTAGGAAACAGGGTGTGCCAAGAACTGAATAAGCATTATAATTTTTCTCTCCAGAGAAATATCCGGCAAAGCATATTGAAGTAATATTTAAAACTGAGTATACTTTTTAACAGAATGCAATATGAATAACAGACATCGCCAGTTCTGATTTGATATTTCACTCCGTTTTTCTCTTAATGATGGAGATCATGTAGCCCACTTACAGTTGAAAGGAATGGTATTATCTGACATTGGCTATAAATGAGGTAAAAAATGACCGGGTTTTGTTTCATGTAGCTAAACCATATATATTATTGGCCATGCGAATATAGCACAACAGAAGCAAGCAAGAAAAAAAGATGAAAATTGTGAGAAATGGAATCATTAATAAATGGAAGCATGAGAGGAAGGCCAATGAGATTTCCAATTCTTCAAATGACCTCAAGATATTTAATTAACTGGCCATCTTGAAAAAGTTATCTCATTCCATGGGGAGAAATGTTTTAATTTTTATTGTCAACTTATATAAAATAGGGAAAAATTATAAATGTTTTCATCTTTCTTGGTAACAGATTTGAAACCTGTCTGACCTCTGCTCACTCCCGGGAAGACAAAGAATTAGGAAGAAAAAGTTCTTAACTTTTTAGAAAGAAAAAACCAAAATCAGTAACTATTTCTCAAAATACATTACATTCTTTACTATACTCCCCACTCCAGAAAAATGATTCATGGGTTTTAATTCCAACACATGTGTGGTAAAACAAAATCAAAAACAAAAACATTTATTCCAATTGGAAATGTGTGCAAATGAATAACGCTTTCAGAATATGGGAAAATATGTATTTTAATAAATAGTGTGCAAGGTCAGATCTTGAGACAGGATTACCACCACCCAAACATTTTGTCTTTTGTTAGAAATACACAATATTTTTCAAATTCAAAGACATAGACCATTTCATCTGTTACAATTAAGCAGTTTATTTTCGTGTTTCTTACTATATCAATAATTTAAGTTAGTTTTCAACTTTCTTCTTTCCAACATTATAATCTGCTCCATTTTTTTATATGATCCAATATATTTCAATAGTTCTCAACTTTTAGTTTGATCTGATATTTTATAAAGTCTTTCTGGTTCACTTCCTACTCTGCAGAACAAACAAATATCCAGATTGAGATTGAAGTCAGTCTGTAATTTGTTAGGAGAAAATAGCAGAATGCAGAATTGTTACAGGTATAAATTAATTTGTCTGTATTCATAAAGTTATACCTGTATTAAGATATGTTTAATATTTTTGCTCATACTTCTTTTGCTTACAAGTATAAAGTAAATAGAGACCCTTGTATAATTAGGTACATCTTTGCCAAAAGATTGTGGCTCTGTCATAGAAAGACATATATTTAATATAGATTTCTAAATTATCTTGGGAAAATCTAGACACCGAACAAAATAAAAAAAAGAAGTAAAGAAACAGCTTTCCTTTAATTTCACTTCTGAAAGTACTGTCAGAAAAAAAAAAAGTCAAATAATGTTTTCAACTTAGTGATTTATGCGTGCATAAATAGAGGCATAGCTTGCATCATCCAGAAAGCAGAGATTTGGGCAGTGACTTACAAGCTATTATTTTAATAAGGAGTACAATTTCCAAGCTAGTGGTAGTGAAGAAGAAGAACAGAGTTGGAAAAGTGGGACGGCCATGGTCATTCCAGAATCTTGATCATTAATACTGATTGCATGATCCCCAAAGACAATCCAAGAAACTAAATAAACTGATTACCTACAGTGTCCATGGATTGTGGGGGAGGGCTGAGATTTATGTCTTAGCTAAAAGCTGCCATCCATCAAAGGTTTTCATTAACTCCCTCACATTTCCAAATTGTGCATGTGGACACTGAATGGGAGGCTATCATGGTACCAAAGATACGCATTAGGGAAAGAGAAGGGAGAAAACTATCAGGTTGTGCTCCCATAAAGTTAACTGGACCCCATGTACTGTGGTAGCCAGGATGAGACAGGTGAGGTCAAGAGACCTGTGGCAATGAAGGAGTGTCTGATAAAGGAAATCACTACAGAACAGACACATAAATTTTAATCAGTATCACTGTACTACTGTAGTTCTTCATTAATAGGGCCTAAAAAAAGAAAAGCCCTGTATTTTAAAGATTGTGGACAGCTCTTTGTGTTCATATAAAACCTAGATTATGTTTGAAATGTCAAAGAGAAAAAAATTAATATATATATTAATGTATATATTTTGGTTTTACTTTAGCAAACATGAACAGACACTATAGCAGTGGTATTTCTCTATGCATCAGGTTTAATTTTGTTTCTAATCCTTATTTTCTGTTTATTTTACAGAACAGGGAGGACAACAGAAAAGTTTTAGCTGAGTATTAGAATCAAATCCATACTGAAAGCTGTGAGGAAACACGAGATCAAGTCAGTGGGGTCAGGGGTGATGGTGGTGTTCACAAGAAGAATGGAAGAAAACTGACTTCATTGTTGATACATTTGAAAACTATAGAGAGGAAATAACATTTGCCTATGTTCATTCTGAAAGGCATCGAGTGCATATTCCTTTGGAAAAAAAAGAGGTTCAGATGTCAGTGAAATCATTACCAAAATGTAGCTTAGCTCTAATGTAATAACCTTTCTTTGAATCACCATACTAGATTGCTTTCCACATTGTGAAGTAATGAAGTCAGCATGATCTGAGAGATCACAGTGCAGTATGTTTGAAAATGACAAAGTCTTCAACATCTTAAGATGCAGCTCTCTTCCCAAGCAAAGGTTTATCTCAGAGAAAGCCTATGGTCTTGAGGAATAAATGGATCATGTTCAATGCTTGGCAATGCAACTACCTTCCCACATCAGCAAGGGATAGCCTCTTGTTTTTCTAACTGTGTATTTTATAGACAACAATTACCCTATAAATACTACTGAAAAAGAAAACCAGCATTATCTGTTTTCACGAAAATCAACTATCGTATTTAATAAAGGCAGGACTTAGAATCATCTGCAATCACTTAGGACCTTAATGATTTGTAACAATACAGGATAGAATAGGAAATTATTTTCTTTTTTTTTACACAAAAAAGTGGTAGAATTTCTGAAAGATATACGTGCTCAAGGCATTGATTAAAGAAATGGAAAATAAAAACTGTAGAAGATTTGTTAGTGCAATGATCATTGAGCAGATATTTTTTAATAATATAATTTGATAAAAAATTTTACTTAGAGATTTAAAGTTACTATTATGTATGTTGCTAAAAACTGTTTTTACGAAACTATGGATAAAGATAAGACTTGATCAGAGGAATAAGTTTTTAATTTTGTGGGAAATACTTCTTTAGATATATCAGAAAACAATTTTCCCCTCTTTCATGTTAAGCAGAAACCATAAAATGCTGGAAAACCTACTACATTATTTTATTAATACTTTTGTGAAGACAGCACTACACTTAAAATATGATTTGTAGTGCTTTCTTCTTGCTCTTATAGCTAGTAATAGTAAAGTATATATTGTTGAAAATGATCTTATTTACTTAAGGACAAAGTAAATATGCAATATGAATTCAAAATCACAAACTGTGCAACAGCAAAATGGTATATAACATATTCTTTTCTCATGTGATGAAATAACTTAGCAGTTCTGGTACTTAGGGTTCTAGTTTAACCTTTGTTTGTTTTTTGAGAAAGTATTTATTTCTTCTGCACCATTTTTTAGTAGCCTTTTTTGGAGCAGTTTTAGATCCAAAGCAAAATTATGTTGAAGGTATAGAGATTTACCATTGTAACCCCTGCACACCTACATGCATAGCCTCCTCCATTATCAACATTACCCATCAGACTGGTGCACGCACAATCGATGAACCCAAATTAACATATCATTACCACACAAAGTCCATTGTTTACATCAGAGCTCATTCTTATTGTAGATTCCATGGGTTTGGACAATATATATATATTGCATATATTGCATATATTGCATATATATATATATATATATAATGACATATATCCATCACTGCTGTATCATACAGAATAGTATACCTGGTCTACAAATTCTCTGTGCTCCAGCTACTCAGTCCTATCTCCCTCCTAATCCTTGGAAACGATTGATTTTTTACTGTTTCCATAGTTTTGCCTTTTCCAGAGTGTTATATACTTGGAATTATATAGTATCTAATTTATATAATTTATAATTTATTATTATATAGTATATAATTTATATAATTTAACTTCAGATTGGCTTCTTTACTTACTAGTAATGCAATTAAGTTTCTTCCATATCTTATTGTGGATTAATTGTTCATTTTTTTAAAAAAATGCTAAATAATATTCCATTGTATGTACCACAGTTTGTTTATTCATTTACCTACCAAAGGACCTTGATTGTTACTCCTGTTACTCCAAATCCCCACCAACTTTTGGTATTGTCAGTGTTCTGGATACTTGTCATTCCAGTAAGTACACAGTGGTATTTCATTGTTGTTTTAATTTGCATTTTCCAAGTGGCATATGATATAGAGCATCTTTTCATATACTTAATTGCCCTCTGTATATCTCCTTTGGAGAAGTGTCTATTAAGATTGTTGGACTATTTAAGGGGCGCCTGGGTGGCTCAGTCGGTTAAGCATCTGACTTCAGCTCAGGTCATGATCTCACGGTTGGTGGGGTGGTGGGTTTGAGTCCCGTGTCAGGCTCTGTGCTGACAACTCAGAGCCTGGAGCCTGCTGTCTTCGCCAGCAGGATTCTGTGTCTTCCCCAGCTGTGCTCTGCTCCTCCCCCAACTCATGCTCTGTTTCTCTCTGCCTCAAAAATAAATAAACATAAAAAAAAATGAAGATTGTTGGCCTATTTTTTAATTGGGTTGTTGTTTTCTTACTTTTAATGTTTATTTATTTTTAGAAGTAGGTGAGGGGCAGAGGGATAGAAGGGGGGACAGAGGATCCCAAGCAGGGTCTGTGATGACAGCAGAGAGTCTGATGCAGGGCTTGAGCTCACTAACTATGAGATCAGGACCTGAGCCAAAGTCAGATACTTAATCGACAAAGCCACCCAGGTGCCTCTGTTTTCTTATTTTTAACCTTGAAAAGGTCGTTGCATATTTTGGGTAACAATGCCTTATCAGATGTATCACTGACAAATATTTCTCTTGGTTTGTAATTTATCTTCTCACTTTCTTGATCCAGCACTATTTTTTCGTTATTTTTCTTTTTGCCATCATCATAAAAATTCAAAGTATATGGGATGCTAATATAACATCGTTTCTTATATTAAAAATAGTTTCAAATTTTGACATTTAAAAATGACAGAAAAATTATACTCTCAAAAAAACTGCCCTTAAAAAATAAGGGGATTAATTAGGACTAATTTAACTTTTTCTCAAGTTTTCTATAATGTTTTGAAGTATAACGGAGTAAAAGTATATATTAATTTTTATATTCAATCATAAGAGAGACTAAATGTGAATGCCATGATATATATTTCATAAGAAGCTTGCTTGTATGTGTTTGCATCAATTTCACTGGGAAGATCATCCTCAGGTTTCAAAAGGATGAGTATAAGATGTGGTATATATATATATTATATGTATATATATATATTATATATATATACATATAATATATATATATGAGCAAGCAACTTGTCTCTCTGTAGAAGTTTGGAAAGACAGGAGCTCAGCAGTTGGGACTTTGGAACTATCAGCACAGGATCATGAGGAATTAGGAGTCAAGTAAGTGTGGGCTTTCCCAAAATCCAAAATCCTAAAATCCTAAAATCCTAAAATCCTAAAATCCCAAGTCAGATTCTAGTTATACGTTTTTCTCAACTTGGAAATTGTAATGTGTTTATGTTACTGTAGTTGTTGTTTAGCCACGGTCTCAGCTGCAGCTACAGCACTGATAGTGGGCAGTTAGTCTGAGAGCAGAAGAGAATCCACCCCCACCCCCGACCAGTTCCTGTCTATATCACAAGACTTAGAAATGAAGACCACCCCCAAACTACATATGTGCTGTCAGTTATGATATTTCTAATTTTGTATTGGGTTTTGCCTTTCACTGTTTCTTTTAAACGGGTAAAATCATAGACTTACTAAATTTTAATAATAGCGTTAAACAATGTCACCATGTATATTAACTATCTGCTCATCTATCGTCGGTCAATTTCTACATCTCACCATTTGAAGGCTCTTCCCTTGTGCCTGATATTTCCCCAGGAGTAAGCAGTATTTCCAAGATATCTTCTTTTGTCTTATGAAACGCCAGAAATCACTTTTCACTTTAACACTTGCTTTTTTTTTTTTTTCCAACGTTTTTATTTGTTTTTGGGACAGAGAGAGACAGAGCATGAACGGGGGAGGGGCAGAGAGAGAGGGAGACACAGAATCGGAAACAGGCTCCAGGCTCCGCGCCACCAGCCCAGAGCCCGACGCGGGGCTCGAACTCACGGACCGCGAGATCGTGACCTGGCTGAAGTCGGACGCTTAACCGACTGCGCCACCCAGGCGCCCCAAACACTTACTTTTTAAGCCGTTGTTGACGTATGTTCTGGACCAATTAAAAGGAATGCTTAACTCTGAATTTTAATATTTCGTGTGAATGTTATATCAATTTACAAGTAAATCAGGTCCAGAATAGAATGAGTTTCATGAATAAAAAAAGGACTCAGTAAACACTAATTAGTATATAATCAAAAACAAGTCAAAGATGTATATGTTTTGCTATATAAAATGACAGATACTTTATACTAAATATAGTGCTGATACTTTTAATTTTCTTCTTTAGTTTTGTTATTATTCAGAAGTAATATTTATTGCATAAATATAAAAAGTCATATGTCATGACTTTTTAATTGAACAAAGGTTAATATTACACTAAATATACATAATACAGCTATATTTTTTGTTTTACCCCTTTTTTTTTTTTTATCATTTGAAAAGTAGTCTGAATCCCATGTATGCTCTCCTGTACCCTAAACGCCTTCCTACCTCAGGGCCTTTCCACTTCTGTGAGTTGAATGTGGAAGGCTTTTTCTCCAGATATTTTAGAGCTCATTCCCAAACTTCTATCAAATCATTTCAAATACTGCCTTCTTATATGAAACTGAAGCTTCTAAAAATACAAATATTTTTGGGTCCTCCCTATTTGAAATTGCAACCCCATCACTTTCTGTTTCTTTTTCCTGATTTATTTTTGCACAACACACAGAAACACCTGACAGTACATGACCTATGTATTTGTTCATTGTTTATCTCTCCCAAATCTCTCAAGGTTTCAATAGCAGCCAAAGGCAGTGGATGTGCAAATTAAGCAGAAAAATAGTTCATTAAACAACAGCTCGTGGAATTGTTTATGGGGCCAGGGAACCAGCCTCAAACTCAACAGCACGATGGAGGAAAACAAAACAAAACAAAACAAAACAAAACAAAACAAAACAAAACAAAACTGCCCTGGAAGGAAGTGTCCCTATGTCCAGACTACCTCACTGACCACTAGAGACAAGCGCTTCCGTCCCTGATGCTCCTGGCCTTCTTGATGCCTCTTCTTCTGTGCCCAAAACTCAAACCACAGCTGCTCCTGAAATGTAAATGCCTCTTAAATTAGCCAAAAATTAATTCCCTTCTCCTTAGAGCTTTCTTTCTCAATTTGCTCACTTCTAAATCAGAGTGTCTTATAAATAAGTCTCAGTGAAAGAGGTTTGGCTCGAGGAAGGTTGAATGCATTTTATAGATGGCGATTTTTTTGAGTACCTCATTTGGAAAAGAAGTTAGTCTGATGGTTTCCTATTTTTGAATATCTTTAACTGAGTCTTATAGGACGATCCTGATCTTTAGAGTATTCAAACTAATCACTGCTAAATTTATGTCCAGCTCTACTTTTTTTTTTCAGAAGGAAGAATCTTACCTAAGTGTTCTGAGTAATTGATTCAAATGTAATCATTTCTCTAAGTCAATTCATACTTTATATATATGCATATATAACATATATGTTACTACAAATAAACATTTTCTCTCTGTAATTATATATATATAATATATATATAATGCACTTATTATATGCATATAATGAGAGAAAATATTTCTTTTCATAAAAACATATTACATTAATTTCACTAAAAGTTTGTGATATTAAGAATACCACCTCAGGGGCGCCTGGGTGGCGCAGTTGGTTAAGCGTCCGACTTCAGCCAGGTCACGATCTCGCGGTCTGTGAGTTCGAGCCCCACGTCAGGCTCTGGGCTGATGGCTCAGAGCCTGGAGCCTGTTTCCGATTCTGTGTCTCCCTCTCTCTCTGCCCCTCCCCCGTTCATGCTCTGTCTCTCTCTGTCCCCCCAAAAATAAATAAACGTTGAAAAAAAAATTTAAAAAAAAAAAAAAAAAAAGAATACCACCTCAAAGACTAAATCAATCTGTGATTTAAGAAGGGTGTACTTTTTGTTACAGTGGGTAACCAGGACAGATGTTGGTAGATAACCAAACAGATGCTAAATGACTCTCTTTTTACAAGACATTTATAAAAGAGAAACAAAATTAAATGTCAAAATGATAAAACTACTCTCAGTTTAGAGATATAAACCTCCCCAAACTCATTAAACTGGAAACAACAGCCAGAACAGGTGTTTATGTAAGTGGGAACTTAAAACTTACATGTGGGAAAAACTATATTCTTACTAAAATAAGATATCCTGAGATATGCCAATTTTCTTTTCATATTTAAAGTACTTTACAAGGAAATTTTGACAGAGGTTACTTTATGATCTCTCTGTTGGTGAATTTAAATGAATACTATTTCAACATCACACCATGTAAAACTGGAAAAAAGATGCACCAATGCATAAAGCAAATAAAAAATAGCTATATAGGGCTCCTGGATGGCTCAGTCGATTAAGCATTTGACTCTTGATTTCTGCTCAGGTCATGATCTCAGGACTCATAAGTTCGAGCCCCATGTGGGGCTCTGCACGGACAGTGCAGAGCCTGTTTGGGATTCTCTCTCTCCTTCTCTCTCTTCCCCTCCCCCACTTGTTTCTTCTCATTCCCTCTCAAAATAAATAAACTTAAAAGGAAAAAGAAAAATAGCTGTAAAAAAAAAGAAATGAAATGCATTATCATAGAAAACATAACACTGCTCTCTTTAAATTAGCAAAACATATACATTTAATTATGATATTTAGTAACCAGCTTAAAGGAAATTACATACACCCATGATTTTGTGCAGCTGATATTAAAATGCTACAGAAATTATCACCATGAATTGTAATGAATAAATGTCTCTGTCTAGTTCTGTATCTGTTTATTTTTCTTTTTGGCAATTTTCAAATTCATTAACAGACGTGGGCAGTGGATTGGCTTTTTTCCATGTGTGAGGAATGTAGCGCAAAGAGAAATGGATTCCCCTTTGGACAAATAGGTATAGAAAACTGTCTGTTAACCATGTGATTCATGATCACCACTATATTTTAGCTGTTAAATTGGCGTGGCCTCTAATCAGGGACAAGGGACAAGGCAACAAAATGAAAGATGTGTATACTTTAAGATGCTTAGAATATGATGTTTAATTGCAATCTAGATTGCAGGATATAAATTATGTTAAAAGTGCCTTAGGTCAATTGTTTCTATCCATGGAAGTTAGCTACATTAGAAAAAAATAAACATTTACTACATTAATCATACACCTATATTTATCTTCATTTAAATTTAATAATGATTTTTCTATAAGGGAAATTTTAAAAGATAAATAATTCTCTGTTGGACATTTTAAGTTTAAATATTGGTATAAATGGCAAAAATAACTATCTGGAGTACTTGATTTAAAAATCTATGCCTATGTTTCCAAAAGAATCATTAACCTTTTGGATACATTTTGCATTAATGTCATTCTGGTCATTTTTTTGCCCAATCATGGTGTTAGTAAAATGTGTATATCATCTATCAGCATTCATCACAAATTCATATTGAAGCTGTGAGTAATTGAAATATTATTTTGATACCTCTGCTAGTCAGTAAATTGGAGTAGTCAATATGTAACAGGCTGAATGCTGGTAAACTAAGTAGAATTTGGTTCTCTTATTTCTGATTAGCGTTCATGATAAGCAAATTAGAAAGATGTGATGCTATTTCAATGTATTTCAATGGATTTATTGAATTAATCCATTAAATGTTATTAAATGTTGCCTGTGTGTAAGACACTGCTCTAGGAGCTAGAGATACACTGGAAAAAGCAAACATTACTCCTAGATTCCTGGAATTTAGTGTATTATGGGAATAAAAAGTATGAAATCTATATTCACAAAAATACTATAGATGCTTATTCAACTTTCTAAAATATATCTGCCCCCAAATGATTTTTTTCCTCCAAGTGATATATTTCGCACAAAGTAATTTTAAAAATGTTCTGAAAAAATTAGAGTATTTATTACATGTATAATAGAGAGCCCATGGGCATGGACAAGTTTCTTTGAAAGTATGATATCAAGAAAACTAGATATAGTGGAACCTAAACAATGAGTATGAAGCATGTAAAGAGGAAAGATGGTTCTTCTAGGTTAAAAAACAAACAAAAAGCATGGCCAGAATCTTGAGGCAGGCAGAAGTCATCAAGTTCAAAAGTCCTAAGGGTCAGTCAGTGAAGCTCTGGTTAGCAGACACGGGAGAGTTCTGGACGTATTATCCAGGACCTTGTAAGTTATGTTAAGAAATTTAGAGTTTAGCCTTGGAATAATGAAAACATCATTGATGGAAAAAAGAGATAACATTGCTTTTGTTTACATGATTGAAATTCTCTGTTTATAATTTGATATTAAGTCTTATTAAACATAGTTTGAGTCAATACACATTAATTTGACTGTTGAGAGAACAGTTTTCCATAGCACAGAGTACGGTATATTATTATGAGACAAGGTGATTATTAGGGCAGTTTAACACTAAAAAAGAAAGATCATTTCAGTTTCAGGGACTTTTCTCACTGCAACAATTAGGCTAGGCTAATAATTACCTGAGTCTGCGGTTGCCTTCTAGAAAGCTCAATTTCTTAGCTCACTTTTATACTGACTCGCTGTGGGATAAGAAGTCTACTGATCTGAATATCACATAATCTTCATCAAATGTCAATAAAATCAAGATATTTCTAAGGAAATCCCAGAGGGTTTAGGTTTACATACAGTTCTTGAGGAAATACATTTTGCTCATTCATCAATTTTCTTTACAATCAAGTATCCTTTGTCTACTGATGAGCATTCACAACCTTGAGTCAGAGAGACGTTAACCTGTTGCCTCTATGGAGAACTCAGCAGGAATAAGAGCTATACTGATGCTTCACCATTCTGCAAGGTGTATTCACCTATAAATGACCTCCATACTTATGTAAGTTGATTCTCAAAGATGTTAGAAAATAAACAGATTGGGTGGCTAGCTAAGGTTATAGACCCACTAAAAATTGGGGCCTTTATGCATCTTCTATGATATTTTCATGCTTCTCACGTTATTTCTCACAGTGTCTATAATTGTTGACACCAAATACATTTGCATTTAGGGATACATAATACTCTACGGGTTAGATGGACTTGGGCCAGTGGTTTAAAACTCAAGCAATAGGGACAATATTAATTTTTTGTTCCCATGACTTAACCATTAACAGTTTCTTTCTTTCCTAACATAATGACATCCAATGAAGCCTTTTGCTTCTTAATCAGGCCCACAAACTCGATGTATCTTTGGTGGTCTAGAGCCTATAGATGACGGAAAATTACCCAGCATAATGCTTATAATTGTTCCGGCATAAGCATGATACTCTAGATAGAAAACCAATTCAACATGTAGTTGAGGGTCAATAGGCATAGCCATCCTGTAAAACAAAAGCCTTTAAGCAAAAAAATCCATCACCACATTTAAAATAAGGGATGTTAGGAAGAAATGGATTTTCCTATTTACCTCATTATAATAGAAACCCGGGGGATGTTTGTACTCATTAGAGTTTAGGTGCAGGGTCAACTTGACTTCAAAGTGTAAGTTGTAGCATAAAATACCCAGACATATAATGAATAAGATGAACATAAAGGTGTGAAACATTTGACCTATCAAATATCAACAAAACATGTTCTTTCTGTAATTTTTTTTTCTAATTTTTTAATGTTTATTTATTTTGGAGAGAGACAGAAACAGAGTGCGAGTTAGGGAGCAGCAGAGAGAGAGGGAGACCCAGAATCTGAAGCAGGGTCTAGGCTCCGAGCTGTCAGCACAGGGCCCAAAGCGGGGCTCAAACTCACAAGGGTGAGATCATGACCTGAGCCGTAGTCAGATGCCCAACCGACTGGGTCACCCAGGTGGACCTCAAAATTTTTAAAACCTTTAGGATAAAAATTAAAGTTTAAGGCAAACAATAAAAACAAACTATTATCAGCTAACACGATTTTAATGCTAAGATTGTACAAGCAAAGATAATAGTTTTTTTTTAATTAGTAAAATCAAGCAAAAAGATTAGTAAAATCATTGTTAGTTTGCATAATAAAAAGGTAAAATATTCCAAGTCCAAATAAACCTCCAAAATTGTTATCACAAAACAAAATTTATTTCCTAAAACATGGGCAGCAAATTTTTAAAATTTGAGCCATATATTCCATAAATAAAAAAGAGTTTTTTTCTAGTTGTCTCAAATGAAATTCAACTAAAATTAGCCTTTTGCAGGTTTAAGTTTTTCCCCTCATATAATTGGATGTCAGAGTTGCCCTAACGGGGTAGGTCGTTCATGCGGTAACGCTACCCTATCTGCAGACTGACTCCTGAAAGTCATCTCTAGTCTAACATCTGAAGGTATGGTGGCTGGAGAATAAGCCACTCTCCCGAAACTCAGAGGAAGAGAACCCACTAATATTGTGGCACGCTATCTTACCACCATGTGATGACTTCTTTCTCAAATATTCCAGCTTCTTGCCTGAGAATGTAAGCACACACTATTCTCTGCTCACATGTAAAAAGGAGTGAAGGTAGAAACAAGACACAAAGCCCATCCTCTACCCAATTTTTTTCTGAGTTTTTTCAAATTCCTCATTTACCACAGACAGGGTGTGTGTGTGTGTGTGTATGTGTGTGTGCAGAAAATATATTTGCTGAGGAAAAGTTGTCAACCTCCGATTTTCCCCATCTCTATGGTATATGCAAAGTCCTGGACCCCTTGGAACCCAAACAACATAAATTTACTTCTCTGATGTCTCTCTTGGTAGTGGCCTGACTTTCTCCGTGATGACATGAGCTAGGGTTGGAAAAGAAAGGCTGCAAATGCAGCAGTTGTTAAGAGGAAAACAACATACATATGCACACCAAATAACTTTCAGTATCTTCACATTACATGAAAAATATAAAAATAAGTATTATGTCTTCATGTTTGGAATGCTTATTCATTTGCAGGAATAAATTAACATTAAAATTCTACATAATCAGGGGTGCCTGGGTGGCTTAGGTGAAGTGTCTGACTTCGGCTCAGGTCATGATCTCATGGCTCATGGTTCAAGCCCTGCTTCTGGCTCTGTGCTGACAGCTCAGATCCTGGAGCCTGCTTCGGATTCTGTCTCCCTCTCTCTGCCCCTCCCCTCTCTGCCCCTCTCTGTCTCTCTGTCTTTCAAAAATAAATAAGTGTTAAAAAAAAAAAAAAAGTAACATTTAGGGGCACCTGGGTAGCTCAGTCAGTTGAGTCTCTGACTTCGGCTCAGGTCACGAACTCGGGGTTTGTGAATTCGAGCCCCACGTCAGGCTCTGTGCTGACACCTGGGAGCCTGCTTCGGATTCTGTGTCTCCCTCTCTCTTTGCCCCTCCCCTGCTCATGCTCTGTCTCTCTCTGTGTCTCAAAAATAAATAAATGTTAAAAACAATATTTTTAAAGTAACATTTAAAAAATTCTAAATAATCAATATAAGCTATTCTAAACACATTTAAGAACATGTGGATTATGTTTCACTGATAAAAACAAATCAGCATTGTTTTCATAATTGTTTTAATAATTATGTTTCCTATTTCACTTGTTCTTAATTACTTTTGATTTTGAGCACAACAGATTATTTTTGAGTTTTTACTATTTTCATTTACATATCATGGAAAAAATAAATGTATTTTAAGTGAAGATTTATTTTGGAAATAGGGGCGCCTGGTGGCTCAGTTGGTTAGGCGTCCGACTTCGGCTCAGGTCATGATCTCATGGTTCCTGAGTTCAAGCCCCGTGTTGGGCTCTGTGCTGACAGCTCAGGGCCTGGAGCCTTCTTCTGATTCTGTGTCTCCCTCCCTCAGCTCCTCCCCTGATCACACTCTGTCTCTCTCTCAAAGTAAATCAAGATTAAAAAAAATTAAAAAATGAAAATAAATACATTTAGGGGCAATCAATATACTTGTGCATACAAAAAAGGCATTAAAAAACATCTCACTAACAAAAAATGACACCTTAATTATGACCAGATATATTCACAATTATATTAAAATCAAACTTTCACTTTAATGACTGTTTGATATGCAAATGATGCGATGATGTGGAACCCCATATGCAGATATGATAGCAATACTTTTTGCATAGTGGTTATACAAAAATGTGTATATGAATAATATATACTTTCATACACATCGATACATGCAATATATGAATGCAGAGTATATTTGCATAGAGAAATAATTGATCCTCAAAACTGCTAAACTTCTTTGCTTCTTTGGTACAAAATATTGTACCAAATTTACATAATGTATCGAAACCAACATTGGACTTTTATAAGGATACAACTAGCGAGAAGAGAGAGCCTATAATCTATCGTTAGATGTACTATTATGCTACTCAACTGGTTTTTTTCTTTGTTTTGTTTTTTTTTTTTGTAAACAGATGTTTACCTTCTCCCCCTCCCTCTCCCCACTCCCTCTCTCTTTCCCTTGCTTCCTTCCATGCCTGCCTTTCTTCCTTCTTTCCTTCCTTCTTTCCAACAGAGTATTGATTAGCTACTCTTTTTTGCAGGTAGGTATTTCATTTAACATTCAAAACATATGCACAATGTATTCTCCTTCTGCTCTCTGAGCAATCGTTTATCTGCAGCATTTCACTAGGCATAGAGAAGATTAGACATTCTGTAAATCTCTTTCTACCTATAGCATCATGGCAGGCTGGAAATCAAGTGACAGAAATCATATATATAGAAAAATGGAGGTGGTAGAATAGGAAGAAGAGCTATGTCTATGTTTATCTCCAAGCTTAATACTTCAGTCTATGCATATGGCTATCTTCTTTTTTTCATTATCCTTAATCTTTGACTGTTACTTTGACTATGAGAATGCTCTTCACATTCTCATAATTGGATACAGGTACTCTGCAAACTCTATTTTTCAAACCAGTTCCAGCTCCATTGTAGTTGGATTAAATTCTTCCAGCCTTTTGCAAAGAGTTGCCCTATTTTTTTATAGTTACCAATACACTTGTATATATCTATCTATCACTTTTCTGATAATGAGACAAAGGAGGGAAATTAGATTCTGATAATGAGACAAAGGAGGGAAATAACCTTAGATTATCATCTAACTTCTGAGATGTGCTCACCTCTCTGGAATCAATTGTTTTTAAGGTTTCTTGGTGCATTTAAAATTATAATACTATGGAGCACCTGGGTGGCTCGGTTAAGCATCTGATTTTGGCTCAGGTCATGGTCTGATGGTTCATGGGTTCAAGCCCCACC
>NW_024412403.1:21539043-21575929 GCF_014898765.1 Herpailurus yagouaroundi
GACGCTTAACCGACTGCGCCACCCAGGCGCCCCTGATTTTGTTCCTTTTTAATGAGTCACTGATTTCTCTAATTCTTAAATCATGCTCTTTTGCCTTAATCTCCCTCTTTTTTTCTGCTTCATTATTCTCTATAAGTTTGTCCTCTATATTGCTGATTCTCTGTTCTGCCTTGTCCATCCTCGCTGCCACTGCATCCATCCATGACTGCAGCTCAGTTATAACATTTTTAATTTCATTCTGGCTATTTTTTACTTCTTTTATCTCTGAAGAAAGGGATTCTAATCTGTTTTTAACTCTAGCTAGTATTCTTACTATCGTGATTCTAAATTCTGGTTCAGACATCTTGCTTGTATATGTGTTGGTTAAATACCTGGCTATCGTTTCTTCATGCTTTCTTTTGGGGAAAATCTTTCATTTTGCCATTTTGAAGGGGGAAAAGGAATTAATGAGGTAGAAAAATTGAAATTAAAAAAATTAAAATTAAAAAAATGTTAAAATTAAAAATAAAAATTAAACACACACACACACACACACAAATCGAATAGATGATGGTAGATCCTAGATATGTTTTGATCTGGGTGTTGAAAGTGGTTTGACAGATTAGAAAAATGAAAAAAAGGGGAGGGCAAGGAAAAAAAGGAAATCGTTTGAGAATTTGAAAAAATGAATACACTAAAGTGGATTAAAATGAGATGATGTGGGTAAAATAGAATTTGAAAAAAATATACACAAAAGTAAAGAATATAGTAGAAAAAAATAAAGAAAATATTTTTAATAAAAATTAAAAAGAAATATGATTTTTTTCATTTTCTGTATTTAAGAAAAAAGAAAAGAAATGAAAAAGAGAAAAAAGAAAAAAAGGAAAGAAAACAATAAAAAGAAATTGTTTGAAAATTTGAAAAAGTGAATACACTGTAGTAGACTGAAATAAAATGATAGGACTAAGATAGAATTTGAAAAAAATTACATAAAAGCAAAAAATATAATAATAAAAATGAAATAAAAATATTTTTAAAAGAAATTGAAAGTAAAAATGATGTTTTTCTCTTTCTGCATTCAAGAAAAAGAAAAGAAATGAAAAAGAGAAAAAAGCAAAAGAAATTTGAAAAAAGGAAATTGTTTGAAAATTTGAAAAGGTGAGTACACTGAAGTAGACTAAAATAAAATGATGGAAGTAAGGTAGAATTTGAAAAAAAATTTACACAAATGTAAAAATATAGTAATAAAAAACAGATATTTTTAATAAAAATTGAAAATCAACATGAGGTTTTTATCTTTCTGTATTCAAGAAAAAGAAAAGAATTGTAAAGGAGAAAAAGGAAAGAGAGAAAAAAATTGAATAGATGATCCTGCTAATAGATTGAAGTAGGACTGAAATTGCTTTGTTTTCCCCTAGAGTTCAGTCCATGTAGCGCTTTATAGCCCATAAACTAAGCTCGTGGTGTGGTTTGTGTTCTTGAAGGGCCAAGTTGGCCCAGTTGGGCAGGGCTTGATGTAACAGCTCTGCTATCCCCTAGATGGCGCTGCTGGCCTACTGGGGTGGTGTGTTGAGGTTCTTGTAGGTGCATGTGCGCATGCGCAGGAGTTGTGCAAAATGGCACCACCCAGTCTATTCTCCCGGATCAGCAATCATGCACCGGTCCTCCGTCTTCAGCTCTCATCCACTCCCCACTTTTCCACTCTCCGTGACCAGGCCCCAGGCAGCACCTCTCTCCCGAGTTCTGTCTCAGATGCGGGTGTTTTCTCCGGCCCCTTAATTCCCAAGGACTGCGGCTTTGACCTGTCCCGCCCCTCTGCGGGAGGGTCTCACAGAGCACTGGCCGAAACAGCACTGCCCAAATGTCGGCTGCACCCAGGAACGCCCGCTGAACCCTGCTGGTGCCGGTGCCCGGAGACTGTGGCCAGGAGCCAGTGCGCCCCAGAAAAAGTTGTGAGACAGTGTAGCAGCCAGCATTTCAGGGATTATGGGAAATCACAACACACATCTGGCACCAGGCTTCACCCTAAAGACCTTGCCCCAGCACCAGCGAATGTGGCCGCCTTCCAGGGTCTGCTGGGACCGGGTGGCTTCAACAGTCTCTGCCAAATGTCCTTCCAGCAATGGAACCGCTTTTCCCCGTATGGCCCAAGAACCCGGACCCCACTCTGTTCCTGGGGATTCGCCCTTCCCACCGGAGCACCGCCAGGTAGGGAGCTGCGGAGTCGCAGCCTTTGCGCTCCACTTGATTACAGTCTTAATGGAGTTTAAACCGTCTCCTTTCTTCTTTCTCCTTTCTCCTTTCTCCCTTTTTAGTTTAGTCCCTGCGGCTCTTTCCAATTTTCCATTTTCTCTCCAGCTGCTTTTGGGGAGAGGTGCTTTTCCCATATGCTTCCCCCCTCCCCAGTCTCTGTCCTCTCTCCGTCCGCAAAAGAGGTTCCTTACCTTTTGGGGTTTCTTGGTCCCCACGTTCAGCTCTTCATGTCTCGTACCTGCTGAATTCTGTGGTTCAGGTTGTGCAGATTGTTGTGTTAATCTTCCAATCGGTTTTCTAGGTGTGTAGGATGGTTTAAGTGTTGGTCTGGCTGTATTTCATGGACGTGAGACACACAAAAAGCTTCCATCCTGTTCCGCCACCTTGGCTCCTCACCAATAAATATAATTCTTAAACAATCTTCTTTATTTCTAAAATACAGAAGATACAATTACAGGTTGAGTTGAACTGAAAAAATATGGATGTGAAAAACTTAGGTGGCGTGAATCAAAACAATTGTGATATAATTTACCTTAAAAGCAATTCTCCAGGTACGCCTCGGAGAAGCATCCACTTCGACTCAGGTCATGGTCTCACGGTTTGTGGGCTGGAGCCCTGCGTCAGGCTCTGTGCTGACAGCTCAGAGCCTGGAGCCTGCTTGGGATTCTGTGTCTCCTTCTGTCTCTGCCCCTCCCTTACTTGTGTGTTCTCTCTCTCTCTCTCTCAAAAATAAATAAATCTTAAAAAAGAAAAAAAAATTATTCAGAGAAATCTTCCATCATTGACCTTCATTTTAAGTTTTCTTTTCAGTTCATTTGTGGTATACTAAAATGATGGTACCTAATGCACAATTATCTTTTCCAGAATCACATAAATAGACATATGTACATTATACAAATATAGCTAGATTAATAGATATATTAATATCACAGGGAAGTTGGTCTTGTGCAACACAAAACACCCAGTTTCCTGATACAAATTTATATATAAACAAACATGTTCTAGGAAGTTAACATAGCACTTGGTGAAAAGTGCACGTGATATAATAACACTACAATTGCAACAATAATAATAGTTACATAAAGTCACTAAGTGCGGATTAAAAGAAAACTTGCTTTGAGTTTTATTTTGAAAATTCATAAATTTATTAATACTCATAAATCTTGGAAGCAGGCCTTAACTATCCATTCTTTAAAAAGACACACTTTTCTTTAGGACATGGAATTGTTTGTGGGCTCATAACTATTTAGTAACAACAATTACTGCATTGGTAACATAACACAAAATTAATGCATTGGTAACATAACAGAAAAACAATTCTTTAAAAAAAAATGTATTCCAAGACTTTGTTGAAAAAAAGTTACTCTTTTCAATCAAATGTTTAAATTTTCTAATCATTTACTTGCATTTAAGTAATATACTTAAATTTTAATTTCTAAAATATTAAATTATGAGTTACTTATAGTAGCAGAACTTCTTAATCCTGGGAGCATAGAGGTCCACTGAGCAATTATTGTTGCAACTTTAATAAGACACAATAAAGGCCTGACCTGGAACATTGAGATAGAGATTACAGTGATAGCTATACTCATAAATTACTCTCTATTTTACAGGCACTGCTCTAAGTGCTTCACACATATTATCTAATCTTCATAATAGTACAATAAAATGGGTATTATCATTATTCTGATTTTTGTGGGGGATAAAAGTACAGAATGGTTGAATGAGTTGACCAAGTTCCAGAGAGACTTGAGCTGATGCAACTGTAGACTACGAAACCCGACCAAGCACACAAAAGTGATTTACCAGATGTTAGGAAAGTGGCATAGATCAAGTGACAGAGCAAGACACTACTAGGTATACATTCTGGTAGTGATGCGACACCTGTTATCAAATTTTTCTGGAAGAATTTATCCTTCCCCAAAATAAGAAAAATGTAGAGATTGAGAAGATACCGCTATTTGACATAGAAAAAGTCCCATATTCATTTGTGAGATACATTTGTCTTGCAAATGATAAAACTGGGGGTTCCCACAAATCATAATTATTCTCTCTGATTCAATTAAAAATTTAAATTGTAGGAAATAAAGATATTGATTGAAATCTTCATATTTTGAAGGATTTAATTGATAGTGTGATATTTATTACTCACAAAATTAGTAGGCTGTGAAAAGTTGGCAGTAATATTCAAACATATCCTACTGACATATTGCAGATGCTTACAATTACAAATTCAACAAAAAACAATGCAGACATTTTTGGTAACATATTTTTGGTTTTACAAAAATTTTTTTTTCCTAAATCAAATTACAAAAGATGTTTTACATGAGTGATTCTTTAAGCAAATATATAGTTTACTGAATATTCAGACTCTATTTGAAAGTTTGAGAATATTGAACACATCAAATGAATTTTCAGGGGGAAAAACAACCTTTCATTAATTAGTTTCCCTATCTTTCACATGGAACTTCCAAATCATTACCATAAGTATAGGTTCAGCCCAATACAAAGCAATTTAATTTGATTAAACACATATTTATCCTGCTGATATAGTGTATACTTCACTATAATCTGCTTGTCTGATTTACATGAAGATACTACTTACAGAATAAAACACTGTAGCTTTAATTGTGGGGATCTAGAAAAATACAGTCTAAGGGCTTGAAGCTATCACTTAAAAAAAGGAAAGAAAAGCCATCTGAGGGTTTGAGAAATTAGTTTTGTTTGTTGGTTTGTTGACTTTTATTTCTTGCCATCTCCATTTGCTAAAACCATAGGTATGAGTGGTGCATTGCGAAACAAATCAGAAGCTGACATAAGGTGAGGATTTTTTTAAATTTATTCATTTATTATGAGACAGAGAGGGGTGGGGGAGGGACAGAGAGAGAGAGAGAGAGAGAGAGAGAGAGAGAGAGAGAGAATCTGGAACAGCCTCCATGCTCAGCGTAGAGCCTGACACGGGGCTCTATCTCAGGAATCTGTGAGATCATGACCTCAGTGGAAATCAAGAGTCAGATGCTTACCTATCTGAGCACCCCTCGCACCCCTATGATGATATTTATGGGATGATGAAATTGAATAAGATTGAGACATACCCAGAGGGGAGGACTTTGGTTCTTGGGACGCAGAGGATACTCTGGGAAATCGGGCAGGAGTCTGCAAAAGAATATCCACCTGATTCAAGCCAAAGTAATGAAGGAAAAAGGAGATCCAGATTGAATTTTGAAGAAAGGAGAATTGTTACATTCATATTCTATGTATGTAAAACTTCAGTTTTTGAAGACATTTATATTTTTGAATCCTTGCATTAAAAGAAGTAGCAAAAAATTAGGATGATACAGTCTGTTTCATATTTTAGGTATGCTCAGGAGTAATGGGAAAGGTGGTTATTCCAATGGACAATAGTCTGCAGAATGAATTACCTTGAACATACGGGTGGAGTGTAATGAAATGAAATTACAGCAGTTAAGACTATGAAAATAATTTTTAATGGGAACATTCTGAAAGAAAAGAAAAACCGCATTCGAGAAACAGAATGAGCCTTCCGTAGTTCTCTCTCCTTGGCAGTAAATAATTCCAAATTGTTTTCAAACAGATGAAAATAGGGATAATCAAGGAAAAACAATTGTTTACTTTTTTCAGACGGTGAGAATGAAAAACTCCATAAGCATGTCTGAAACATATGTTAGAATGCATAATCAGAACACGGACCTCCACACTGGCAAACACCCTTTGGAGAGAAAGCATAGGGAGAATTCAGCTGCGGTTGGCTAGAGAGATCCAGGGGCAGCCAGAGAACCTCCCGGACCAGATCTGCGTCTGAGCTTCCGCAAGTGTAAAGACAGCAGTCTTCCCAGCTCACTTCTCCGGGGTTCTTTGCTCTCAGATAGTTTAATCCCTCTCGGCTTCCTTCTTAAGTAGATCTGGGCCGCCTTTGTCAAGGCCACCCTTCAGAGGGGCAGTTGAACTTTTCCTAGGCGTCGTGAGGGACAGTCTTGTTCTTCCATGAATTATTCCATCATGTTTGCAAGCAGGCGTCTTGAACACGATTCAAAATCTAATAGAATTTGCATTTTGCTGGCATTTACATTTCTCTCCCATTTTATTTTTACTGTATTACAGGCCATGCTTGTTTGCCCTACTTCATTTGTTTATTCAAAAAGTATGAGACAGGGGCGCCTGGGTGGCGCAGTCGGTTAAGCGTCCGACTTCAGCCAGGTCACGATCTCGCGGTCCGGGAGTTCGAGCCCCGCGTCAGGCTCTGGGCTGATGGCTCAGAGCCTGGAGCCTGTTTCCGATTCTGTGTCTTCCTCTCTCTCTGCCCCTCCCCCGTTCATGCTCTGTCTCTCTCTGTCCCAAAAATAAATAAACGTTGAAAAAAAATTAAAAAAAAAAGTATGAGACACATGCGGGACTCAGTTAAATGTCCAACTCTTGATTTTGGCCCAGGTCATGATCTCTTTAGTTCGAGCCCACTTCAGATTCTGCACTGTCAGTGCAGAGCCCATTTGGGATTCTCTCTCTCCCTCCCTCTCTGCTCCTTCCCTCTCTCAAAATAAATAAATAAACGTTAAAAATCTGTGTGAGGATTTCCTATTTTATTGGAAGCAGTATTAAATAAAGTAGGGTTATTTCACTAATAAAGCTTTATTCTGGAGGCAAAAAACAGGCAATGCAAAAATAAATTTCTATACATTCCAAAGCAACATTTTGGGGACAAATATCTCCTTAAAATGCATTATGAGGTTAATTCAAGACCACTCCTGCAGACATCAGGGGAACAAATTTTAAATTTATGAATCTTTATCCTAACAGGAAGTTCTTTAAAACCTGTGCAAAATCATTAAGAACCAGTATGCTGCTCTCCTTAAAAGTTCGTTTTGAAATAAGAATGGCAAAAACATATAATTGTTCTTTCTTCCATGAAAAAAACATATTAAAGTTAAATTCTAATTAGTCAGGTAAGTTTTTTTTTTTTTTTTTTTTTTTTTTTTTTTTAAGACAGAAAGGTAGTCATGGGAAGATAATATACATTTTTCAAACTGTGTGAAATTTGCACGGATTCTATAATATTCCAGTCACACATAGTAAAAATCTATGTTTGTTATAAAAAGGAAAAAGAAAAGGACATAGTATCACCAGTTGACCTCATAGCCTGCTTCAAATTTGTCATGGAATGGGATATATCTTGTAGTACCACAAGAATGCGGACTTTATCACAAACTAATGCTTTTACTTGGCCTGGTTATTTTTTATCCATGGTTCTGTGAAAAAAAATTAAATATCAATAAGTTAAAGGCAGAAAATCTAAAAAGATGAGAAGATACTGCAAAGACAGACATCATTATGTAATAAGGTCAGGCACAGCCACAGTTAGGGACATTTTGACCTGAGACCTAACTGACAAGAAGCAGCCATTCCAAGAGTTAGAATGAAGGATTATGGAGGGTGGCAAGAGAAAATCCTAAGACTCAGTGGCAGGAATAAGCTTATGAAGTTAAAACTCACTGAATGAAACTGATAGGACTGACTTGAGGCCACATGCATGAAAACGAGCACATTCAAAGTCTCGCTCTGACCCTTGCTTACTTCTCCAACCTTATATCCGACCACTTTCCCCCTTGATAATTGCGTATATCTGTCATCTCTGTTAGTACCCCTCCAGCCAAAATGCTAGGAGACATCAGAATTCTCACATTCTCCCCTCCTTTTATAGTTCTATCAACTAGTGACTCATTTTCCCTTACTCCTACTCTCATCTATATGGATGCTTCTTAACTTGCCATCCTGTTTCTACAACTGGAACGTGATTCTTGTCCATGCAACCTATCCCACTTCCTCATGGAGCTCCACTTAACTGACAAGGAAATCTTTTTCATCCTAACATCTAACATTTGGCACATAAACATTTGATGAGAGCTTATCAATTACTAGAAATTGTTCACAGCAATTTACTTGACATTTACTAATATCTTGAATCTCCTAACATCCCAAAGACCTAAATGTAATTTTTTTGCTTGTATCACAGATGAGGAATCTGAGCTGCAAGGATGCTAACATGTTTTCACACAAGAAAGTAAAGAAGTAAAGGATGCCACCGGAATTAGAACAAGATCTCTTATTCCAGACTCCCATGTTTTTCATCACTACACTTTCACTCCTTTCCAAGGCTGTGTCCTTCAACCTTAATCCTAACCAACTTTTAGCCATAAAACAAAGGGAAAATAAGGAAAAAATACTATTTCTAGTTAGCTTTGCATTTCTGAGGTCACGTAAAAGGTGAATAATTAACCACAATTTATTATGCAACACATTTAGTCTATGGAGTAAGAGTGATTTCAGTGACTCCTTGTCCTCCTTAAGCATGGTTATACAGGTCACCTCGCTCAATAGTGAGACCGTTCTTCCATTACTATATAAAATACTTATTCATTCAGCACAGAACTACACAATTTTCTTTACCAATACCAGAGATGTGAGAGCCATTACATAGCAATTTGTTATAGGAAGTCAGCTCAACATATTCTGGCCACTTCAAAAAGAAGCTCCCACATATCTGAGTGATGCCTATATACTTTTTTTTTTCCCCGAGTGCTATAGCTCCAGAGTTTCCAATTCAAAATAGAGAGTTGGAGAGAAAGACAATGAGATTTCTCATTCTGCAAATTTGTTGTTTTTCTTTGCTTTTAAAAGCTTAGCTATGGTGAACTCAAAATTGTTCTTCCAAGTTCTGTGGCTTTTATAATTAGTTAAACTATATCCTAGAATCTACATATAGGTCAAACACAAAGTTTAGTTTTTGTGCATATGTGTGTGTGTTTGTGTGTGGTGAGTTTGCCACATATTTCTCACATTCATAGATATTGTAGTAGTTATTGGAGTAATCCTTACTGGAGGCTAATAGTAATTTCCATGTACAACCAGGAATCACAATTATATAATATAATCATAAATATAGTCAGTGTTTAAACATGAAATTAAATTTTTGAAGTTTTGTAGAAATCATCATTTGCCTTCATTCTTTTTTTTCATTTATTTAAACAGTTTTATTTATCTTTGAGAGATAGAGAGAGACAGAGCCAGGGAGGCGCAGAGCCAGAGAGGGTCAGCTCCAGGCTCTGAGCTATCAACAGAGAGCTGGACACAGGGCTCGAACCCACAAACCATGATCATGACCTGAGCTGAAGTCAGACGCTTAATTGACTGAGCCACCCAGGCACGCCTGCCTTCATTCTTTAGGACCTGTGCATTCACTAATTTCAAAAACTGAATTATTATTTATTTTGAAAATATAATAATTTATTTTATGGTAAAAACTTGGATGGAATAACATTTCTATCACACATATATTTCCGTTTTTATCTTCTATCTACCTACCTATCTTCCCTCTCACTCTCATCTAGTTTTTCACCTGTCTTTCCATCCATACTTCAGCCTACTTCTTAATTAATACACTTCTCAGTATTATGAACCAGTGACTTATATGCTCCCCCACCTTACTACAACTACTATTGTTGATGATAAAGACACCAGGAGGAGGCAATAATATCCCCCTTTCTGAGTGTCTTGCAAAGTACCTTGCTCACAGTAAGAATTAAAAAATGTTGTTCATGAATTAGTTGGTGATGATTTTTTTAAAAATAAAATCGCAAAGGTAATTAACTGTTTAATATACCACACAAACTAATCCATCTAAATGAAGTGGTGGAAAAGAATGAACTTTTGCAAGAGAATATGGAAAATCTCATTTCAGATTTCTTTTTGTATCCTATGCATGATATTTTGGGCTAGATTTTTTTCCTCAATGGGTTTATACATTAATTTAACAAATATTTTATTGAAAGATGACTTAGTGCCAATAATCCCGATTACAGTGACTGGGTAATGGGAAAAAGAAAAAAGAAAGAAACAAACAAGTGTGTGCCCTCCTAGAGTTTACACTCTAGTATAAAAAGAAGACAATTTACAAAATAGCGTGTGTGTGTGTGTGTGTGTGTGTGTGTGTGTGTAGAAATAAAACATGGTAGAGGGAGAATTAAAGCCAGGTGGTCATAATCTTGAATACAATGAGCATGATACTTGAGTAAAATGGTGAAGGAGATAAGGAACTAGAAGAGTGGTTCAAGTAGGACAGGGGGAAGAAGAATCGCAATGCCCCTCAGGTGGCAGTGCGTTTGGTGTGCTGGAACAAGAGCAGAGGACAATAAACCTACAGTCGTGTGAGTGATCGGATGAACCATGACACAGGATACCAACGTCCAATGCAGGTCCAGATTTTGTAGGCTATAGAAAACCATTGTACATCCTATGGTTTCAATTTTGAAGGAAGTGAAAGTCATTGGACGCAAATGTGTTGGGTCATTGTGATATGTACACCCTCTCGCACTTCAGGGAAGGTCTTGTTGCCCCAGCTACAGGGCTACTATTGACATACCGACATCCTCTACCTTGCAGATACTTCTAGTTTTTCAGAGCTACAGAGTGCTTCCATGACCAAATTCATGCCCTTCTCAAGGTGCAGCCCAAAGGAATTTCCCTCTAGCTTCAACTTGAGACATTTTGGGATAACTCTAAAAGGCCTTTCCAGATGCAGAGTTCCTAGAGCAGTTGCCTATCTTTGTCATTGTGTTTTCCTCACACTTGACCTTCTCCCTCTGCCCACCCTGCTGCTTTTCTCTCTCAGACACAGGTATTAGTGTGAAGTCTACACCTTGATAATCATACTGCACGGTGAGTTCCTTCTCAGAATTTGCTTATTAAGAATTCCAACCTTTAGGGCGCCTGGGTGGCGCAGTCGGTTAAGCGTCCGACTTCAGCCAGGTCACGATCTCGCGGTCCGGGAGTTCGAGCCCCGCGTCAGGCTCTGGGCTGATGGCTCGGAGCCTGGAGCCTGTTTCCGATTCTGTGTCTCCCTCTCTCTCTGCCCCTCCCCCGTTCATGCTCTGTCTCTCTCTGTCCCAAAAATAAATAATAAAAAAAAAAAAAAAAAAAGAATTCCAACCTTTGACATTGGATATATGTCTTAACACGTTTACTACAGTGGCTGTGTTGAGAAAAGAAAGAGAAGGTAGATATGTATAGGGAAAGTAATCTGCAAACTACTGAAGTAATATGGAAATTTTGGGGTCTTGGCCTTGGCTGATAGCAGGTGAAGTGGTAAAATATGAACAACTTAATTTAATTATTAAATTAATATCAAATATGGGATATGACAGGAAGATGAGCCAGTTATGTCTCTCAAAATCTGAGGACTAAGAAAAAAAGAGTTGGTATTAAATGAAATAGGGAGGACTGTGGAGAGGCAGGTTTGGGAATAAAGTCCACAGGTACAGTTCTTGTCATTTTAGGTTGACATGTTTATTAGACATTCAGGTTTAAATTCACAAGAAGGAATTGGACATGCCAGTTGGAGTTCTGGCTGAAGTTCCACATAAGAGATATATGTTTGGTAATCATCTGCGAAGTGTGTGGGTTGTCTGTGTGGTTCAGTTGGTTAAACTTCAGACTTTGGCTCAGGTCATGATGTTGGGGTTCGTGCGTTTGAGCTCCATGTCAGACTCTGTGCTGACAGCTCAGAGCCTGGAGCCTGCTTTGGATTCTGTGCCCCCCTTCTCTCTCTGCCCCTCCTCTCCTTGAATATTCTCTCACTCTGAAAAATAAATAAACATTAAAAATATTATATATAAATAAAACAATGAAGCTGTTTGATATCACAAAAGAAGTATGTATGGAAACATAAAGGATCCAAAGACTCAGTCCTGGAACTTTCCAATGTAAACAAGTCAAAGCAAGGAGACAAATCTAAGAATGAGAGATGAAAGGAGTGTTACTGAAAGAGGTGAGTGGTTCTCATGAGATGGGTGAAGAAAGTGCATAGCTGAGAAACTGATGATTTGTGTTAAATTCTGCGGACAGATTGCAAATGAGAAGCATGGAGAGCTTCTCAATAGGCGTTAGAAACAGATGATCATTGGTGACATTGACAAGAACAGTGTCCATGGAGGGGTGTGGTCAAAAGCTTAAACAGAAGTGATTCAGGAAAGGACTGAAGAAAAGCAATGTGAACAGCAAGTAATAGAAACTATTTTGGAGCAGATTTCTGTAAAGTGAAGTAAAGAAATAGTGATTACTGGGGAAAGTCAAGTCAATTGAATGTTTTTGGTTTTGGTTTTGGTTGTATTTGGCAGAAAGAGGAAAGCGAAAATTAATGCTACAGCCTAGAGAAAAGCATTGCTGGAGTGGTGACCTGAGGGATAGGAGAGGGTCAGAGGTCTAACACATAAAAGGAAGAATATGAATAAATGAGCCAAAACAGTGAACAAATGGCAGAATACATGGGGACAGATAGTAGATGGGTAGATAGACTAACCAGAGATTATAGAAATGCCCTCTCTTCACTTTTATTTTTATGGTGAAATAAAAAACATGGTTGCCTGATGGGAATGAAGATAGGTGAGAGAATTTTAAAGGTTTGAAGTGAGAGCTGAAGGTATTAGGTACGAATTCTGTGCAGTATTTATATTCACCTTCCAAGAGCTCACAAATTGTATTCATAGTTGTGGCTTACTGCTGTATTCTACAAGGTAATTCATATCAATAAAATAACAGATTTATAGGAACTGTCCTATATAATCATTTGATAAGAAAATTGATTGTTTGTTTACCATCATAATTCAAGAAAGGATAAAAAGATCATTCACTTTCCCACCAGCTTGCTTTTTAATCTGATTTTATGCCTGAGGCAAAGCAGTGCATTGATTTCCCCAAGCAAATTGCTTATACAGAGCTATGATGACAACTCTTCTAGCAGTCCTTAGATCAATGATAACTAATAAATAGTGTCTGTGTCTTTTTGAATTATTTGTTTACAAGTTACAGAAACAGATCAGACTATCTTTAGCAAAACTAAGTAATTTATGAGAAAGATATGGGATAGCTCATAGAATCAAACAAAGGCTACGGTAAGAAATTCTTGAACAGGAATGAAACAGGAGAAACCTGTGTTTTATATAAATCAACGGACAGTCTCCTTAGAAAACTAGGACAGGATGGATTTACCTAAATGAATGACTCAGCATACCCATATGTTTTATAGGGACTGTGAAAACAGTGGAGTACTTGTTCATTCTTCTCTTTGTGGTTAAGGCCACTGCACTGAAATACCTCATTAGTACAAAGGTTGTGAAAATTCAAAACAATGAAAGACTGTTTTGATATTAATGCTGGGGTTAAGCTGAACCTTTTTAATTCCATACATATTAAGCATTATGATGAAGCCATTGGTAGTGGATTATGATTAGGATCACCAGTGAAATTTAATGTTTCAAATGTTTTACCTTCGTGTCCTACTGTTACTGTGTTCCTTACTCAATGGTAATATGTTAATATGTCACATCGCTTTCACTCACTCTTTCAAAACAACTGATAATATATATGATCTTGTTTTCATCTCTCTTCCTGCATTCTCATTCTATTTATTAGACCAAGTTTAATATATTATTTTCGATGCTAACGGGCAAATCCAAATTCTTAAACACAATGTCAAGAATTGGGTCTCTACTGACAGAATTTCAATAATTATTCGCTAACAAATATTTATGCCATACTGCTAAATGTGTTAAAGTGCGTTTGTATGTATATTTGATACGTATAATTTTTTTTCATTTCAATATACACATTTCCAGTTACTGATATATTCAATTACATCATTCAGAGTCTACAGTACAATCCTGTAACTAGCCTTTAGTTCCCCTAACTTTTCTTTTGGATTAAATAATCCTAATCTCCTAATCTCTTAACAATAGTTAACCATATCAGTATATGCTAGGACAGTATTATCTAGTCTATATATTTGACATGATTGGTCATCACAGCCTTAGTATTCCATGATGTTCTGGATTTTCTCATTGACCAAATTGGATGCTAGTTCTTCTGTTTACTGGAAAAGAGAATAATTTAATTGAATTAAGTGGGGGAGGGGGCAGGGGTGGGGAGAGCTAGAACACAGTCAAGAACTAACAAAGAATGAGAAAAAGGGGAAAGAGAATTAAATAGAGATATGAAATGTTTTATTTGTTCAAAGTAGAATGAAAATGATCAGGGGTATTTCTATTAAGAATCGGGATCTTTTTTTGTGGAAGTCAGAAATTTCTGGAAATTGTGAATCAAGAACTAATAAAACTGAAATTCTATCAGTTTCCTTTTAATTATTTGAATGTTATATGGCTATTTCTTTTGTGTCATATTTGTTTCTTTTGGTTTATTCAACTTGCAGAGTTTTTGCCTGCTATTCAATACTATATCATATATTATTTATTTATATTTAGAAATATGGTACATCCATACAAAATTATGAATTTTTTCTATTTACACACTTATTTCCAGATACTTCAGTTCTCTTTCATTCATTCTTCAGCTTTTTCCTCTTAAACTATCATTTTTCCTTTTCCCTTTCCTTCTTTCTTCCTCTCTCTCTTTCTCTGTTTCTCTCTGTCTCTGGCTTTATCTCTGTCTCTCTCATTTGTTATTTTAAATAGATTCTGATGTGGGCAAGAGAGAAACATCTTTCTAATTCTTTCTTCATCCAAGAGATGAAATATGCCTTCAGATGACAGTGGATTGTTGCAGGAAAATAATCTGGAGAGAAGATGAAGAGTCACATTTCCTACTGTCACTGTTTATGATGATGGCCTTGCCAAAATAGTTTACTGGAGCTGGTATTTAAGGCAGACTACACACAAGCAAGGCCATTTTTATTTTAACATCATAGTGCTGGTTGGGGAGTACTTCAATCTTCAGGTTTGCTTTGGAAATTTATTTCTTTTAAAGTTCCACCCTCTTCTCGTTGATTAATGGTTGGGAAGGTAAATTCACTCTTCCGTTTAAAAATAAGTGCCTCAGGGTCAATAATTTAATTTCTCCCACTGGACTTTTTATAGGAACAAAATGGCCAAAAGCTTTCTTGCTGAAAATAAATTGTGTGCCATGTACAGCTTGATTTTTTTCAGTATATGTAGAACTTCATTTTCTATAATTTGGTTTATTTTAGTGAAGTGAGGCTGCTGCATTAGAAAATACGTGCGCTGTCACACATGGCCAAAATATTTGACTCAATAATTCACTGATTAAATGGAGGATTTTGTTTATTTACCAAAATTGCTATAAATTTGTGTAAGACAAATTGTCCATAGGTGTTAAACATGTAATAGTAAAATTAACAGAGCCATTGGAGGACAGAATTTTGAGACAACGGAAATCCAGTTACTTTTTTTCTATGAGGACTAAATACATTTGCGAATATACCTCTGCCTAGTCTAGTCAATTAGTTTAATTTTTTATGATTTCTTTATTTGAAAATCCAACATAGTATATTAAAACATTTAATTACATTGTGAATTCATGGTAACAATCAACTTATATAAATGAGGTAAATACTCATAAGATCTACTTTACCTCATCATTTCCTGAACTTTATTCTCCTGATAAGATTTCCTACATGACCCTTCTACTTAGATTTCCAGAACCAGGCTTCTGGATTCTAGAAAAGCAGGATTTCAGAGTATTAAGGGTAGAATCGTATCTCAGAAAGGAGTGAACCTCTCCACAACACCTGCCTTGGAAATAAGACCTTGGTAAAGCAGCAGGTGTCCTTCAGAAAAGGTGGAGAAGAAACTCCTGAACTTGGCGACACCAGGTACATTAACATTCTTCCTTTAAGATCTTAGCCTCTTGTGCAACAATTGCTTTCTCCCCTAAAGCAATAACCGACATTCCTTTGTGTTCCTCCTTATGGAGCATTAGAAGTGGGGTCACCTGTTTATTCTAAGCACTACATTTTGGTCTCTGCCTGCTCCTGGGGGAGGTGCAGTAATGCTGTGCTTGCTAGTGATTTTAGGGCTAGGTTATTTAATTTACTCATAGATGACGTGTTCAGTCCTGGTCATGACTGCACGGCTCCCTCTGGGCATCAGATCTGCTGTAGACAGCACATAGATCTATCTCATTGTCCAGGTTTCCTTTTGGCTTGGCTCCATAGCTCACCAAGGATGGAGAGCTTTGCTTCTGGGACCTGTCTCTTCCTAGGACTCCCAGGAAGTGTCACTGGCCCAGACCACAGGGTTGGGGGTCTGTTCCAATAGCTGGTTTTTTACTCCTTGTTTTATCTCCTTTTGGTGTTACCGTCTTACAGTCCTTTGGGCTGAGAACTAATATGTTAATTGCCTTGAGTAAATTAACAGAACTCTAAAAAAGAGAGAGAGAGATCTTAGTAACCACACTTTAGCCTAGTTACATTCTAAGGTTCCATTCTTACATGGAAGCATGAAAAACAAACACCATTCCAGGTGATTGCAAGTCCAGGGAAAACTCAAAGAGCAATGAGTATGATAAGCCGGGGTAGTCAGCCAGGACGGACCATCAATACAATCTGGAGGAAGTGAAGCCTCATGGCACAGCTTAATTAAAACAAAAATATCTTTGTTCTTGTGCAATTAAAAGCACCTTCTTCCCATTTCCCAATAAACATTGAGTTCTTTCTTCTTCCTGTCATACATCAGAGATTTCATGTTCTCTTCTGTTCAAATTTCTTCTCTGAAAAATACATATTATTATTATTATATTAGATCACCATTTTAGTTTCTTTATTCTATTCAGGTACTTTTTACAAGAATCAAATTATTCTTTTCTTAATTAATTTCGAAAGACAGTGTTCTTGCGAGCAGGGGAGGGGTAGAGAGAGAGAGAATTTAAAAAAAAATTTTTTTTAATGTTTATTTATTTTTGAGAGAGATAGAGACAGAATGTGAGTGGTTTAGGGGCAGAGAGAGAGGGAGACCCAGAATCCGAAGCAGGCTCCAGGCTCCGAGTTGTCAGCACAGAGCCCGATGCAGGGCTCCAATTCAGGAGCTGTGAGATCATGACCTGAGCCGAAGTCGGACGCTCAACCGACTGAGCCACCCAGGCGGCCCCCGGAAAGAGGGAATATTAAGCAGTCTCCACACTCAGCATGGAGCCTGACACAGGGTTTGATCCCATGACCCTGGGATTATGACCTGAGCTGGAATCAAGAGTTGGACACTTAAGTGACTGAGCCACCCAGGCAGCCCTAGAATCAAATTATTCTTTATTCAAATACCTGAGTATGCATAGCAAATAATCTTCAAAATAAAAGAACAGAAAAAGCCATCTCAGATGTAACCTTAAATCTCTCTAAGCTTGAGACAATGGTTTTATCTATTATTAATAAAATGTAAAGCATAAAAATGTCCCTGAAAAATTCAGAACTTTTTTTTATTAACCCATTTACTTCCATTTTACTTCCATTTACTTCCATGCATGACTTTGAACAGATTCTTTTACATTCCCAAGTTGCAATTTCCTCATATGTACAATGGAGTTAGTAATACTTAACTCATTATAAGTTGTGTGGATTGAATAAAAGTAGCTGGGTTTTTTTTTTGTTTGTTTGTTTGTTTTTTGTTTTTTTGTTTTTTTTTTTTTTTTTGAGAGAGAGAGGAAAGGGAAGAGGTAGAGGGAGAGACAGAATCATAAGCAGGCTCCCTGCTTGGGGTGGAACTCAGTTGACGCAGGGCTCAATCTCACGACTGTGAGATCGTGACCTGAGCTGAAATCAAGAGTCACTGAATTGCCTGAGCCACCCAGGCACCCCTAAAATGGCTAATTTTTGCATAGTACTTGCTAAATTTGTATATGTATGTATTCATGAATGTATGTCTCAATGTGTGTATGATGCATATACCTTTCATCCTTGTTTCAGAAAGCTGCCTACAAGAATAAAAACAAAAATAGTATGCAAATAAATTAGCTTACAGGAAGACTAAAAGCATGAAACAAATAAGCATAGTAGACTTGAGTACCAAGATCTCTGGAGCTATGTTGTTTTCTTAATAAGATAACAAATCCTAGAGGAGAACACAAGCAATAACCTCTTTGACATCAGCCATAGCAACTCCTTGCCATGTATGTCTCCTGAGGCAAGGGAAACAAAAGAAAAAATAAGCTTTTGGGACTTCATCAAAATAAAAAGCTTCTGCACAGCAAAGGATACAATCAACAAAACTAAAAGGCATCCTATGGAATGGGGGAAGATATCTGTAAATGGCATGTCTGATAAACGATTAATATCCAAAATCTATAATGAACTTATAAAACTCAACACCCAAAAATCAATCTGGTATAAAATGGGCAGAAGTCATGAATAGACATTTTCCAAAGAAAACATAAAGATGAGTAACAGACACATGAAAAGATGATCAACATCACTCATCAAAGAAAGTACAGATCAAACCTACAATAAGATTTTACCTCACACCAGTCAGATTAGCTGAAATTAACAACAGAGGAATCAATAGGTGTTGGTGAAGATTCCCACACTGTTGGTGGGAATGAAAACTGGTGCAGCCTCTCTGGAAGATAGTATAGAGTTTCTCAGAAAGCAGAACTACCCTATGACCCAGTAATTGCACTACTAGGTATTTACCGAAAGACTAATACTGATTTGAAGCGATACATGTGCCCCAATATTTATAGCAGCATTATCAACAATAGCCAAACTATGGAAATAGTTCAAATGCGAATCAATTCATGAATGGAGAAAGAAGAGAGAGACAGAGAGAGAGAATGGATTATTACTGAGTCATAAAAAGAGTAAAATCTTGCCATTTGCAATGACATGGATGAATCTAGAGGGTATTAGGCTAAGTGAAATAAGTCAGACAAAGAAAAATACCATGTGATTTCACTTGTGGAATTTAAGAAACAAAATAGTTGAACATGGGGCGGGGGGAAGAGAGAGGCAAACCATAACACAGACTCTTAACTAGAGAGAACAAACTGAGAGTTGCTGGAGGGGAAGTGGGTGGGGGGATGGGCTAAATGAGTGATGGGTATTAAGGAGGGCACTTGTAAGGAGCACTGGATTTGTATGTAAGTGATGAATCACTAAATTCTGCACCTGAAACTAACATTACACTGTAGGTTAACTAACTGGGATTTAAATAAAAATCCTTAAACTTAAAAAAAAATAAAGTTACTACTTAATAATGATTACTTACAGCTATGCCTTTATTTTTAATTATTTTAATTTAGAGGACAACTAGTACGTATAAGTGAGTTAATTATGAGCTACCTACCATTCATGGCATGCACCTTAACATAAAAACGTACATTACAAAAACTGTCTCTTTTTCTCTCCATAAGATATGACCACACTTCAGAAGGGAGAGACAGTTGTTAGTATAATTACTTAATTCTTGCCTCTTCTGTATCCTACAGGAAGTAGTATATGAGACTGAATATCTCTGCTTATATAGTCATGGGAAATATGTCTAATTTATCAGATGGCATAGCAAATTGACACATTTAGACCATCTAACAGTTTTTTTTTTTCGTTATCTTCAGAAAATGAAAGCAGAGGTTAAAGTAATATTGAGATGTCTAATTGAATGTTTACTTTTTTAAGGTTTGTGTGGCAAATTCCTAAAATTCATGAGTAAACATAGTGGTAATGTACTTGAAAAAAATTAGTGACAATGGACATTTCACTGATTGTACATATAACTCAGTGGAATAGTTGCCTCAACAAGGCTTGGCACAATTTCTACTCCTCCAAATCTGAGTAGCTTTAACTTCTTTAAGATACTGAGATCATTGTTGAAATAGCCAAACAATGGCTCCAGTGTTCCTTTATAGTCCTTTTTTTCAATCTATTTGACACAGTAGATAAGTTTATCAAATAATATAGAAGAGCATCAGGTTAAATTATGCCTAATTTTAATTCCAATAATGGTTGGAAAGCTGTTTTGTATTTTTTTTCTTTAACATGCTACAGAAAGTAGTATTACAAACTTGAGAGAATTATGAAGGCCAAGAAATAAATTGTGCATGCATTTGTTTTCAAATTCTTTCATTTTCTTTTTGATAGAAACTGAGTTTTAAAAATTCTGTGTAATTGTTCATTATAAACCTGCTAAACTATGTAGAATTGATGGATCAAGGGTGCCACAAAATACATTAAATTTATAGCCAGCAAATACCCAGATATATATTTAGTAAAATGACCAACCTGATACAAATATCATATAAAATTTCCTAAACTTGAGAATATATTAAAATAGCTCAAGGCTTTAATATAAATCTTAACAGATAGCCCTGTAGGACTAAGGAGGGACAAGGTTATTTTACATTCCTCGTCCTTTCTTATATTTTTGAGTTTTCTTAATTTGTGTAGGGTATGACACTTATTCCTGTTTGCAAATTCTTCATTGTGAACTGGTCTGAGAATTGAAATGATGTAAAAAAGAACAACCCTGAGGGAGCCAAAATATATACATTCTATGAAGATACTAGATTCTTAGATAAACACAAATACTAAAAAAATATTAATGGCTGTCACAATTTGATTTGGCATTTTTTGAGAGGAGTTGTATAAAATACATGCTCTTGTACAAAATAGCCTCTTAGAAAAAATACAACGATAGCTACATCATTTAAAACAAACCAAAATTGCTAAACACCTAAAAAAAGAAGCATCTTAAAGATGACAGTAAAATAATATACAGCATGATGACTATAGTTAATAATACTGCATTGTATATTTGAAAGTCTTTATCACAAGAAAAAAAATATAACTAAGTATGTTGACAGTTATTAACTAGACATTGTGGTCATCATTTCACAATATATACAAATATAGAATAGGATCATTATACTGTATACCTGAAATTACTATAATGTTATGTGAACCATACTTTATTTAAAAATGACAGTGAGAGGGCGCCTGGGTGGCTCATTTGGTTGAGCATCCAATTCTAGATTTTGGCTCAGGTCATGATCTTAGGGTTGTGTCAGCTTCATGCTGACTGTGGAGCCTGCTTAACATTCCCTATCTCTCTCCCTCTTCCCCACTTGCACTCTCTTACTCTCATTCTAAAATTAAAGGAAAAAAAAAAAAAGACTTCCCTTTAAAAAGAGAGACAGTGAGAGATAAAAGGATATAAAATAACAGTTTAAAGAGAAAAATGATCTTCTGAAAAGGATATAAGACTATAATTTTTATAATTGTGTCTTTTCCTGGATTTCCCACATTCTTTCTTGAACATTTAATCAATCGAAGATTCTTAGTTATGTCAGCTACCCTTTCAGTTGTTATGAAAAGGAAACAAAATAAAAGCTATGTATAAAACAGCTTATATAATTCCCTTGTACTCCTTAATCCAACTTTATTTATCAATTGGCATAAGATATCATATACCAACATCATCAATACACTTTAAAAAGTTATTCCGAATACCTTCTTGACACACTACGATGGTATGTTTGCTAATAATGTTTGCCACCTGTGGCTGAAAGACGATTTAACATATTGTAAAAGTGTTTGATGATAGGCTAATCCACATACTGAGTAGTTGAGAAAGATGTAAAATTTTGAAGAGATCCCCAATGATCAGCCCATGATTTCACTAGACAATCAAGCAGATTCCACCGTGAGTACTTGCGTTAATTCCTGTAAACTAGTAGACTTTAAAAGTCTTTATATGTCATTAAACTTGAAAAAGATTATTAACTAATTTTCAGCAAAATTCATCAGAGGACTCTCATATTCATAAAAATTGATTAATAATAATTTAAACATTACTCAGCAATGTTTTATGATCTGGAGAAGCTGCAAACAAGCATATTTATTTTTATAGCTCACATATCTTTCTTGAGCCATTTAAAAACTTTGCTTTGGTGCACAGTATGTCCAGTATACCCTATCATTCACAAGCTGTGTTATTATTTTACTTTACTTTACTTTACTCCTCCTTTTCCTCTTTTTTTCCTCTATTACTATTACTGTTACAACTTTTCCTGAGGCAGATCCAAATTTTGTGGCTTATCAATCCAAAATTATTACTTATCACCACTCACAAATATTCATTAATCTATTGTTATTTGCCAACCGCTGTGCTAATGGCTCTATGCACATTATGTCTTTTGATACTCCCCAAACTATTAGAGACTACTGTCATCTCATTAATCCATTTGAATATGTTCAGAATCATTCCCACTTCCCTGACTGCTACCAACCTGGCCCACATCACCTAGAAATACTATCATATCTGCCTAATTGATCTCCTTGCTTTTGTACATGATCCTTTTCAATCTGTCTTCAATCCAATGCCTGGAGAGCTTAAGTCAGATTATCACCAGTTTTTTAATCAAAATGTTCCAGTAGCTTATTGTTTCTCTAAGGAAACCAGTTATTGCAATAGTATACCACTTTCAATATCACGTGGCCTCTTGGTCTCTCTCTTTCTTTATCAACTGCTACATCTCTTTACAAACCTGCTCCAGCCATAACGATTACCATTCGCATTAAGTTACTTAAGGCAGGGTCTAGGCAAATTCACACATTAGGGCCTCTATCACTCTAGTGCTCTCTGTCTCAGAAACTCTTTGTCAGGTATCCCATTGGTTTGCTCCCTTATCTCAAAAGATCTTTCCTGACTACTTCATTAAAGTCAACGATTGAACCCCAAAAGCTTCCAAATCCAGTTCTTGGATTTTTTTTTATCATTAACATATAAATTAATAAATTATTTTATCTCTTTTCTTCCAATATGTATTTTCCCACTAGACTATTAGCTGCCTGAAGACAGGTGAGTTTTGTCCATCATCTAAAACAATGACTGGTATGATCCAGGGGCTCATATGTTGACTATATGAATCTAGAGGCAATACCAGTCCTAAATCTTAGGGTGAGTGTGAGGACAGGAATCTTCCAACTCTAACATTAAGATTTCACATTGGTTGTTGCGGTTGGTGTTTCTGTGTTTTGGATAGACTACCACACATACATATATATAAATAATCATATCTTTTTAATGTGTATTTAAGGGTAAATAATAGAACCTAAAGCACAAGATAATAGTGGAAATGTGTCACGATATGATTGAAATGAAGAGTACATAACTACATTTGTTATAAATATGGTTTGTGGATGCTAAACAGTACATTTAAAAATGATTAATACTTCCAAATTTTCTTTTTTTAAATTTTTTTTTCAACGTTTATTTATTTTTGGGACAGAGAGAGACATAGCATGAACGGGGGAGGGGCGGAGAGAGAGGGAGACACAGAATCGGAAACAGGCTCCAGGCTCTGAGCTATCAGCCCAGAGCCCGACGCGGGGCTCGAACTCACGGACCGCGAGATCGTGACCTGGCTGAAGTCGGACGCTTAACCGACTGCGCCACCCAGGCGCCCCAATGCTTCCAAATTTTCTAATTGATTTTGAGAATTAAAAAATAAAATTGTTCCTTAAAAAATAAAACAGCTATAAATGTTTGAAAATTTTAAGCCAGATTTTTACATGAAGTCTTCAAATAAAATTTTAGTTTACAAGCAATATTTAATTATAACATCTAAAGAGTTGTCAATCTTAATTCATTTTTGGTGGGTTTTTAAATACTTCATCTAATGATGGAAATCTACAATGTCCATATAGTTTATTGTCCACATAGCTACTTGCTATTTATTTATTGCCAAATAACATAATGCTTGCTATTAAGTGGAAAAGATAGATTTAAACCCTGGTATACCTACTTCAAAGACCCTGTGTTCTTAACCACAGCTCCTGATAGCCTTCTCAAGAGCAAATTACATATAAAAAGTACTTAAAAGTTCATATAGCTAATTTTCAAAATAATCTTAGGTCTGAAGATTTTTGTACATTTTGTGAATAAACTATTTGTCATAGAATAATGGAGACTTACATTAAGTTTTATTAAAAAAAAATTCTGTAGAGCCCCTGGGTGACTCAGTTGGTTGAGCATCCAACTCTTGATTTTGACTCAGGTTATAATCCCAGGGTCATGGAATTGAACCCCATGTTGAGCTCCACACTCAGTATGGAGACAGCTTATGATTCTGTCTCTCTCTCCTTCTGCCCCTGTCCTCTGCTTGTGCACTGTCTCTCTCTCTCTCTCTGAAATTAAAAACAAAAATTAAAAATTAAATTTAATTAAAAACTTTCTATGTAAGTGTATAATTTCAGTAATAAACATATTGAGATTTGAAATTAAGGTAGGGACATATGAAACTGTTTTTATGTGTGTTGCATGCACATTTGTGGAAGATTGAGTAGGTTCTGATGGGAGGTACATTCTAATCAAATGAGATTCATTCTTGTCAGCACTGGAAATCTACTTATTTCTTTTTGAACTATAGTAGACCCTTGAACAACAACAACCCATGGGAATTAAGAGTGCTGATTGCCCTGCATAGGTGAAAATCCATGTATAACTTAAAAAAAATGTAATTTCTTACTTTATTTTTTTATATTAAATGCAATTTATTGTCAATGTCAACTGGTTTCCATCCAACACCCCGTGCTCATCCCAACAGGTGTCCTCCTGAATGCCCATTACCCACTTTCCCCTCTCCCCCAGCCTCCATCAACCCTCAGGTTGTTCTCAGTATTTAAGAGTCTCTTATTGTTTACCTCCCTCCCTCTCTGTAACTTTCCTCCCCCCTTTTCCCCTCCCCCATGGTCTTCTGTTAAGTTTCTCAGGATCCACATTTGAGTGAAAACATATGGTATTCTCTCTTTCTCTGACTGACTTATTTCGCTCAGCATAATACTCTCCAGTTCCATCCATGTTGCTACAAATGGCCAGATTTCATTCTTTCTCAGTGCCAAGTAGTATTCCATTGTATATATAAACCACATCTTCTTTATCCATTCGTCAGTTGATGGACATTTAGTCTCTTTCCATATTTTGGCTATGGTTGAAAGTGCTGCTATAAAAATTGGGGTGCAAGTGCCCTATGCATCAGCACTCCTGTATCCCTAGGGTAAATTCCTAGCAGTGCTATTGCTGGGTCATAGGGTAGATCTATTTTCAGTTTTTTGAGGAACCTCCACACTGTTTTCCAGAGCGACTGCACCAGTTTGCATTCCCACCAACAGTGCAAGAGGATTCCTATTTCTCCACATCCTTTCCAGCATCTATAGTCTCCTGATTTGTTCATTGTAGCCAGTCTGACAGGCGTAAGGTGGTATCTCAGTGTGGTTTTGATTTGTATTTCCTTGATGAGGAGTGACGTTGAGCATCTTTTCATGTGTCTGTTGGCCATCTGGATGTTTTATTTTATTTTTGAGAGAGAGAGACAGAGCATGAGCTGGGGAGGGTCAGAGAGACAGAGACACAGAATCCAAAGCAGGCTCCAGGCTCTGAGCTGTCAGACTGATGCAGGGCTCGAACTCATCAGCCGTGAGATCATGACCTGAGCCAAAGTAAGACACTTCACTGACTAAGCCGCCCCACCATGTGTAACTTCTGATTCCACCAAAACTTAACTACTAATAGCCTCCTATTGACCAGAAGCTTTCCTGATAACATAGTCAACGAACACACACTTTTCTACATTATATGGATTATATACTGTATTCGTACAATAAAATAAAATGGAGAAGGGGTGCCTGGGTGGCTCAGTTGGCTAAGCGGCCAACTCTTGCTTTTGGCTCAGGTCATGATCTCACGAGTCAAGAGATCAAGCCCCGTGTTGGTCTCTGCACAGAGACTGTAGAGCCTGCTTGGGATTCTCTCTTTCCCTCTCTCTCTGCCCCTTTCCAGCTTGCATGCGTGTGCGTGCACACACATACACACACACACACAATCTCTCAAAATAAATCAGTAAACATTTAAAAAAATAAGTTAGAGAAAAGAAAATGTTATTACATAAATCACAAGGATGAGAAAGTGCATTCATAGTCTGTATTGTATTTATTGGAAAAAAAATCCACATATATGTGGTTCCACACAACTCATACCCATGTTGTTCAGGGTTCAATTGCATAGTTTCTTCATTCCCTGGGGTTGCTTCATTTATTTATTCATTCATTCAATTTTTATTTGATTTGGGGGATAAAATATGTATTGGAACTATAGGCAAAAAGATGTTAAAAGAGTAATGTACATGAGTCAGGAGAAGTGCATGGCAGCATATTAACTGAAGCTTGAGACTTGGGACAGGCGTGGCACTCAGGCTTTGTCATCCACAGTAAGCAATGAGGATCTACTAAAATGTTACAAGCAATGGGTAACATGATCAAGTTTTGTGAATATTCTCTTTCAATTGTTAGAAATAAAAGTTATTTCAGCAATTATCAAGATTCCCATACAACTATAGGAATAGAGTATATTCTGTGCACTTAAGATAAAGTGCTACTTGTTATTTTTGTTGTTTTGGACAATTCAATAAACTCCTAATGTGTCAGTTTCTCATCTGTAAAACGGAGATAATACTAGTAACACTTGTTAACACTGGCTAATATGAACTAAGTGGTATTATATTTATAAAGAGCTTAACAAAGTGTGAATAATACATACTTAACATTATATAATCTATTATACTAAATAAAAACTACATATTATTTAATTTCTTCTCATTTCTACAATTTTGAGTTATTATATTGACCTATGTATAAAAATTCACTATTTTCCTAAATTTGGTTCTTCGTCTATGTGTTGTTATTTTGTCTAGTTTGGGTAAAATCTCACGTGGTAATCATACACTCTGAGTTTTTAGCTATTACTAGTCACTCATAGAGTAAGTCAGTGAGCTGCTGGTAAGTGTAAAAATAGTCTTCTCTTCCAAATGAGAGCAGCATATGTGGAATAATATACATTCATAACATTTCTCTTTAAATTATTTTGTGTATCATTCCCAAAATAAAAAAAAAACCTGAAAAATGAATGTCACTTTGTTTTCAATGCTAAAAATATCAATTTTAGTCTAGTATAGCTTTTAAAAAACAGTTTCACAATGACAGGAATGAAGTGTTTTTCAATTTGTGTAAGGCTGGGTTTTATTTCCCTCAAGACAATTAAAAATATGATGACTATTTTTCTTCATACACTTAGTATATTTACTTTTTAAGAGATTTCATTTCTCCTCCTAGAATTATATAAGCCTGCTGTATTAGTCAGGGTTATCCAGAAACAAACAAAACAAAACAAAACAAAACAATTTATTTCTCTATTTATTTATTTCTCTATTTATTTCTCTATTTGTCTACATTTATATGTCTATATACAGATATCTACATGCAGATATATATGTGTATGTCTATCTATGTCTATATTCATTGAACTGGGTGGGGGGGATAGAGAAACAAAGACAGAGATAGATTTACTACAAAAAAATTTGCTCACATGACTATGGAGGCTGAGAAGTCATGATCAGAAGTCAGCAAGCTGGAAACTCAGGAGAGCCAATGGTTTAGGCTCCAGTCTAAGTTGGAAGGCCTGAGAAACAGGAGAGTCAAACATGTGAGTTGCAGTCCAAGAACAGAAGACAGATGTTTCAGCCCAAGCCAATAAATTTCCCTCTTTAGCCCTTTTGTTCATTTCTGGTTTTCAAGCCCACTCTACTGAGTCTACCAATTCAAATGTTAATCTCATTCCAAAACATCCTTTCAGACACTCCTAATAATGTCGGACCAAATGTCTCTATACTCCATTGTCCAATCAATTGACACGCCAAATTAACCACCAAATTTATAAAGACTAAAGCAATTTTACTTTGATCAATTGTTTCAAAGACATAACTAATTCAGAAGTTAATACTAAAAAATGCACCTGGTGTTTCACATTCTATGTGGTATGATATGGAATGTGCCAAGAAACTTCTAGCTTATAGATAATAGCAAATTTAATGTTGCAAGACAGAGAAAATGTCCTCACTAATACACATGTTCTAGAAACAATAATTTCTGCAGCTTTGCTTAGGTGATATAATCCTTATGAGAAGACATAGAATTGGAGCTGGGCAGCTGTGACAGATTGCATGTATGGGACATATATGACCATAAGCATATCTCGCATCCCACATGCCCTTCCTACAATGTGACTTTGACATTCTTCCAATCCAAACATGAAGGTCTCTATTTCTTCCTTTGAATCTGAGTAGGAGGCTTTTGATTATGGCCAATATCACATTAGTCATCTCGGCTGGGTTTACATAAGGGACACGAGAGACTTTTTGAGCGTTGAGTGTTACTGAAAGAAGTTCAAAGCTACCATGCTATGAGGAGGCCCAGGATATGTGAAATCGTGTTCTGGCTGACAAAGCAAGAGGAACCCCTAATTCCTGCCAGCATCAACCACCAGACACAAGAGTGGACATGCCCTTGCGTGGTTCCTTTGCACCAAAATTGAAGCCTCTCAAGTGTACCTCCTAATATCATTGAATGGATGGAAACTCCTATGGTTTTTTTTGTTTGTTTTCCCCCAAAATGCTAACCCACAGTAACTTTAAGCATAAGGTGATTGTTTTCAGATGAGAAATTTGGAGTCTTTGGTATGAACTTGTAAATAAATTAGCCAGTTATGAAACTGCCATTAGTATTTACCACAACCAAACGCTAATACATGTTTGAGGCCCTTAGATATTCCTGTTAATGAAAGCCTAAGGAGTTTTCAGAATTGTATTAGTGAAATCTAAATGGCCTGAGGAAGCCTACTGGTAAAAGTTTAAAGAATATTAAGGAAAATGGCATTGGGAATGAGAGGGAAGGGGGCACTTGTTATGCAGTGCCAGGATATTTGGCATCACTGTTGTCTGAATTAATGTGCAAATAGAAAACATATCTAATGAAATTAACCATCTAACTTAGGAGATTGCTAGGCAAATGGTTGAGGACGCCACCTGCTTTTTCATCTGCCTTTAAATAAAAGTGAAAGAAAGAGGTATGAACTGTTCAATATTTTAAGAGTGAGAGTTTGTAGAATTCTAAATTAAACTGCGTCTTATTGCCAACCACTCCAGATGGCAAACCATTCTCAGATTAAGAAATAGCTTCCAGGCAAAGATTAAATCCATGGTAGAACTACAAGATTCTACATTAAAACCTTAAAGGAGCTAAGGTGAGGGGCACATGGATGGCTCAGTCAGTTACCCATCTGGCTACTGGTTTCAGTTCAGGTCATGATCTCACAGTTTGTGAGATGGAGTCCCTCACTGGGCTTTGCACTACCAGTGCAGGGCCTGCTGGAGACTCTCTCCCTCTCTCTCTTCCCCTCCTCTGCTTGAGGGCTCTCACGCTCTCTCTTTCTCTCAAAAAAAAAAAAAAAATGTAAAATGTTGTCTCTTACAGACAAAAGACCCTCGAAGGATCATAAGGGGGTATCTCATAGGTGTTTGTTAAACAAAGAGGACTCTAAGAATCTTAAGAGATTTGTCTCACAGCAGTACCACTGGGAGACCAAATCTACAGGGGATTATCTTGATTGAGATTTGACAGTGAGATTCTTACCTATGGAGTGATTTATAAATTGACAAAAACACAGTTTTTTAAAGGGGTTGCATCAAGCTAGTCCTGAAAAAAAAATGCAAAGGAAAATGAAATCAAGTGAAGGAAGTATTTCTGACTCTCAAACTTCTACAAGCAAAAGGGACACTGAACAAGCTACCCATATATATGTATGTGCCACTTGTCATTGAAAAGGAAGGATAACTCAGATGGTGGAATCAGAAGCTAAAAGGCAGATTCAGAGCCATAGGGAACAACTCCCAAACACTGCAACTGCGCCCGAATCTGAATGAAATATGTGCCCAAATTGATTCCAGGATTACTAGGGACTAGAGGTTTCTGTGTGCCTCCTGGTTTTCCCATTTTAAACTGAGGATGTCTGCAGTGATGGCTAGGGCCTATGACGCAGTTGTATGATGTGTGTGGTGGGGCAGAGAAATACCTTTTCTTTTCAGTTAGTAAGTCCACAGATTAAGAGAATCTGAGCTGCACCCGGTTGCACCTCACCTGAATGGATTCGTCCATTCCTGGAAACTTAGTTTAATTCTCAAATTTGAACTAATGCTACAGTGATTGTAATGAAGGAGGAGATGAGTATATGCTTCGTAGGAGAGACGTACAATTTTATAGCTGAGGGGAGACTGGCAGATTTTATTTTTCAAAACTGGCTGCCACACCGCCCATGCCACATGTTCTTATTAAACTGTGACTTTGAGGGGCACCTGGGTGGTTCAGACAGTTAAGCATCTGACTTCAGTTCAAGCCATGATCTCGCCGTCCGTGAGTTCGAGCCCCGCCTTGGGCTCTGTGCTGACAGCTCAGACCCTGGAGACTGCTTCAGACTCAGTGTCTCCCTCTCTCTCTCTGTGTCCTTCCCCTGCTTGCACTCTCTCTCTGTCTCTCAAAAAAGAAATAAACATTAAAAAAAATTTAAATGTGGCTTTGGTATTATTTTCATAAAGAGAAGAGGCCTATGTTCTCTACCAGTAAAGCTGGAGGGTCTTGTTACTACAGGAGAAGTAAGTCCTGCATGACTTCTCAGGTTGGGTCATAAATGGAAATATAGCTGCCACCTGGCTTTCTGGGGATACTTGTATTTGGAGCCCTAAACCAACTTGTAAGAAGGATTGTGCTGTCATACAGCAATAAAGCTCAGGCCACATGGAAAGGCCATGTATTAGTATTTTGACTGAGAGCCTCAGTTGAGGTCCCAGGCAACTACAAGTGTCAGAGGGCAGGCACGTAAATGGATATATATCCAGGATACACCCATCTGATGAGTTGTTAATGAATTTTAAGGAATCCCGGTGAGGCCTCTAGCTTCATGGAACAGAGGCAAGAGATCCTCACACTGGCCCTTTTTTAAATCCCAGACTCCAAAATCTGTGCGTACGTTAAAATGAATGTTTTAAGATGCTAAGTTTTGGGAAGCTCTGTTACACAGACATAAGTAATGGAAATGCCAGTAAAGTTAAAAAGAAAATACTGTACACTAGTTAATATTTACTCAATAAAAAACTGAAAAAGTCCAATTGCAAATAAAAAGGGCTAAGTGTGAGATTTTAAAAGCAATGGATGAGATAAGTATTTATTTTCTCTGTAAAAAGTGGACTCTGGAAGGATAGAAGTTTACAGGCCACCCTTATAGAAAGTGGGCATTAGTTAAACGTAGGATGTTATAGTAATTAATTAACTCATATGAATTTACATGAATTAATAGTAATAAAAGTGATAGAGATAAAAATGTTAAGACTGAATAGTCAATTTGAAATGGTTATGATGTATTTTTATGTTAACCAAATAATAGTTCCTACTCATTTGCATTTGAAAATGGGATGTGCATTTCCAATAATCCAATTCCAGATTTTATATAGAATATTGCTGAAGAGCTTACAAATATCAGGTATAAAGAAGCAAACCACAAAGTAAAAATATGGTATTAAGACAGAAATCAGTGCTGGAAATGCTTTCTGTGGCATGTTGAATGATGACATAATACATCTATGTCATATATTGTGCAGAACTTGATATTAGAGTAAACAACATCTCACTTTTTTTTAGAGTGAATTAAAGGTCCAAAACTTTAACCTAAACTTTTCTAAGTTATAAAATGTGGTATGAATTTTTAATGGCCCACCACAACTCTCCTTTTGCAGAGCTTGTCTGTCTTCCTAATGGCTAAATTTTGGGGTACTTCAGAACTGAGCACTTAGACTCTATTACCTCTGTATGTACTTCTCATTATGCAGATGATCTCGCACAGTAGCATCTTCATTTAGATGTCTAATAATGATATCACTTCATGTCCAAATAAAAAATATGGCTCTCTGTCTTCACCCACAAACAGCAAAGCAATATCCAATTAATGTCCTCCTCCCATGTCATCAAAAGGTAATATCAGCTTTCCGGTTTCTCAGAAGGAAAACATTGATGTCATTATTAATTCCTTTTTTCTCTCATAGATGTCATATGATATTTTCAGAAAATTCTGTCACAGCTATTTCAGAATGTATCCACAGGATAGCCACAGTCCCTATTACCATTTTGGTCCAAACCTCTTACGTATGGGCTATATTTTGTATACATACTTTCCAAATTGGTTTATTTTTGATGGTTGGTTCAAATTGGTTTGAAACAAAAGTTCAAACTATCCTTTTATTCCCAAAATAGCACCCAGATGGACCCTCTAGAAAAAAAAAAAACTTTCTATGATTTCTCATCTCATACAGATGAAAAGCTAATGTACTTGTGATGATTAATTTTTTATATCAACTTGACTGGACCACAGGATACCCAAATATTTAGCTAAATATTATTCTAATCTAGATGGATCTGTGAGGGTGTTTCTGGAAGAGATTAGCATTTGAATTAGTAGCCTGGCTGAAAAAGATTGCCCCCCCAAGTATGAATGGCCATCATCCAGTCTGTTCTGACCTGAATAGAAAAGAGAAAAAAGGTAGGAGTATGTGATCTCTCTGCCTGACCACTGAGCTGAGACTGGTTTTCTCCTGCCCTTGGCCTGGAATCTAGGCCATGGACACTCCTAGTTCTCTAATTCTTGAGCTCAGATTGGAATTTACATCACTGACTTTCCTGGGTCTCCAGCTTATAAAGTCAGATTGTGGAACTTCTCAGCCTCCGTAATCATATGATCCAATTCCTTAGATTAGATCCTTGTTTATATTGGTTCTTTTTTATGGCGAACCCTGACTATTAAAGTACTTACCACAAACTGCATGGCCATCCATGGGTTGGTTTTATGAAAACTTGTTCTTTTTCAGGCTCTTCTACCATTTGTTCACTGTGCTCATTGGGATTTTCCCCTCTGTCCCCCAACAGTAACACAGTGTGCTCCTACCAAAGCACTTTTACACCTGCTTGTGAACTCTTTATCCAGATATCCAGGTAACATTTTGCCTGATTTATTTTCCTATTTACCACTCTCTAACATACCACTCCGTTTCTTGTTGACATTTTTTTCTTCACCAGAATGCTCTACGTTACTAGTCATTATCATTCGTTTTGTTGATTGATGTCTCCAAAGTACTTGTGATAATGACACATAAAGTTAACACTCAAATATTTGTTGAGTGGAAAATTGATGAAATCCTGTTATTTTCACCTTATGAATATATCCTGAATGTCATGTTTTTTTTACTAATTATATCATTACCCACTCTGGTCCTAGGCTTGGTCCCCCTCTCACATGGGTTAATATAAGGTTCCCAGCTTCTCCCCTTGTTCCATGACAGTCTGTTCTTCAAAAGACAATCAGAGTGATTTTCTTGAGACATAAGTCAGATAACAGCCTTTTCTTGCTCAAAATTCTATCATAGCTTCATATCTCACTCAGAATGAAATACAAAGTGGTGACCATGGTCCAAAGATCCTGTACTTTCTCAGCCACAGATGATGACCTCTGTGTAACAGGATAATAAACTCATACCCTTTGCAGTGTTGCTTTGCAATGCTCTCCCATTGTGGGTTAAATATATTTCTTTCCCATATTAATATTAGATTTGCCTGTGTGACATGCTTTAGCCAGTGAATTTGAGCATATTTGACAATAAGAGAGGCCTAAATTATGTCCTGTCATCTGACTTCCCATCTGTCATTTGCCCTGAGGGGAACATGCCTGGTCCAAAGAGGAAGTAATGAAGCCAACCTAGACCCATTTTACAGACAGAAGCCAAATTCAGCCAGCCTTCAGCCTGAGGTAGAACTGCTCAGTCAACCCCAAACTAGATGTGACTAGATCAGCTGAACCCCAGGAAGCCTGCATATGCTTGAGTGTGAGAATACATTTTTATTGTAAGCAAGATATCTGCACACCTGCTTTCTTAGCTTAATCAGACACGTTTTCACAAATAATACCTCTACTACTCTCCCACATTTTTCATCATCTTGATTTTTTTGCTTACACTTCTACATCTGACTTATTGCACATTTATTGTTCATTTCTTTTAATTTCTTGGTTCCCTCTCTCATGCATGCAATACCTATGAAAACAGGGGATATGTTTTTGTGTTGTTTTTTTTTGTTTTTTGTTTTTTTGTTTTGCTTTTTGGTCTGTTCACAGCAATCAGAACATTGTCTGACTCTTAGTAGATAGGTCCTTAAAATATTTTGAATACTTACATGAAATATGTGGTCCTTAACAGTATGTTAATTTGGTGTGAGTTTTCATCTATGTTTCTGCCCAAAATGACCAGTGTGCTCTGAAAAATGTTGACCTATGTAAAGTAGACTATTAAGGGGTCTAAATTACTGATGGTTTATTCTCATATAATGTGTTTTCTGTGGGTGGTTAAGCATCAGTAGTGTTAACATGCAATATAATATAGAGAATATTTCTGTATGAGGTCAATTTATCCTGTGGCTCTCCAGAGAGAATTAGCTCCAGATTACCTAAGGACCTCATTATAGTTTATCTTTACCTACATGGCAACTGCATGAAATTAACTCCAGAGACCAGATTTTAATGAGGGTCCAGTTTATAAGATATTGTATTCATTATATTCCATAATAAATATTAAAACCAAGTAAGTATAGTTTTAAACATTTTAAAGGATTATTGATTCAATAAAAAAACAAGAATTATATATAACCATTAAATGGAACTATCATTATATTGTAATTCTTCATAACATCATGCCTGGTAAAATTTTATTAACTTTATTAAATAAATCTATTACCTCAGATTCTTATTTTCCTAGTCAGGACATTTTTAAGGGTAGAATATTCCTTTTAAAGATTTTCTTACATTATAACACCACGTTCCAAATGTATCTCTTCTATATGAGTGTGGTAGGTTTGGAAACTTGAGATCCTTGAGGCATATCAGAACTTCCTCGAATAATGAGCATCACATGGGGTGTTTGTTGATAAGCAATGTCAGAAAACTTAATCCACTTGTTCACTTCTTGCTTAACTTTGTTGTTATAAAATTTTGTTACAACCAGAAAACTTTGTATACTGTTATATAATAATAGTGCTTTAATATATTGAAAAGTTTTTGGCAATGTTTATTGTTTTTATAAATAACATTCAAATTATAATATTTTCATGAAATAGAATGTATTATGAAGGAATGATTCTGAGCCTTTTGTTTCACATCTTTTATAAAATTTGATAATATGTTACCTTCCACATAATATTATTTAAGAGAAAAGTGCCTCAGAATTTTAGAGTTAAATTATATATATAATGAGATAGCAAATACTTTATTTATAAAACTGTGTTTCCTCCCCCTTGAATCAATTATTGTATTAAGTTTTAGTTTACATAAGTAAATTAGATTTTAAATGTAAGCTTCGATGAGTTTTGAGAAATGAATAAAACCTTGTAATCTACTTCATATCAAAACACACAGCATTTCACCCTGAAAATTACCTTTGCTTTTCCCAGAGAAGCACTAGAGGGAAAGTGACCTTGATGTGGCAATAATCTTGATATAACGATTTAAAACTCAGCATGACTATTCCAAAGTATTCTTCCCCTATGCTATGGTAAAGAGTCAAATTGCACATATGTACACATTTGTCAAAAGAGGAGACAAAAATTATACAAAGCTGTTTTATTTATTATTATTACAAAGCCGATTGATTAATAAATGCCTCATATAAAATTTTACTTTTAATTTACTTCAACAATTTTATAATACTTACATTAAAACACATAATACTATATTTTGAAATGTCTCCTATAATGAAGTTCAATTGCATTCTACTTTTAGTCATCATTTTGGTGATCAGTGTAAAGAAAATTGTCATCACTTTGACAATCATAATGCATCATTATGTCACATCTTTTTTTTTTTTTTAATTTTTTTTTTCAACGTTTTTTATTTATTTATTTTTGGGACAGAGAGAGACAGAGCATGAACGGGGGAGGGGCAGAGAGAGAGGGAGACACAGAATCGGAAACAGGCTCCAGGCTCTGAGCCATCAGCCCAGAGCCTGACGCGGGGCTCGAACTCACGGACCGCGAGATCGTGACCTGGCTGAAGTCGGACGCTCAACCGACTGCGCCACCCAGGCGCCCCTGTCACATCTTGAACAACATTACCTGAATTTTTCATCTTTATTGTTTCTAAAATATCTTCTAATATCTTCTGATCCTCTGAGCCATATGTCACATTTTTTATTACAAGACGTTTCAGAATATTTGTAATTTAGAATTTATCTGTAAATTAGGATTTCTTTCAGTATTTTTGATTGAAAGAAATATATGTTGGTACTTAGTGTAAGCCATTGCACTGTATTAAATTAATTTTGTTGAATTTTCACATAAATTACAAGTAATTTATTTCAGTATTTTCTCTACTTGTTCTGGTCCCAGAGATTGCTAGTTTTTGCTTAATTTCAGTTTTCCCGCCTTTCCCTTTTGGTATTGAGAGACCTGTTTTGGGGAGATCCTCTTGGTTGTTTGCTTTTGTTTTTGCTTTCTTTCGTATTTTGTTTTTATATAAATTTGCAGTTGGGAAGCACTTGCCATATTATTACCTACAAAAATCAGATCTTGTTCCGTATTATCTCTTACATGAGATCATAGACATGGCAATATGATTAGGACCTGGCCAGTGGTATAGAAGACATTGTACTGTGGTTCACTTGCTGGTATTTTCCTCAAGGAAGAATGGCTTCCCTCCCCTCCTCTATCTTGCTACACGACACATGCAAATAAGACAACTTTGGGCAAATGAGGGTAGCATACTAGGAATGACAGAGGAAAACCATCGCAGGAGTGTGAGTCCCTGGACAACGTTGTGAAATTTAACTTTCATAAGAGTCTTGAATCTCTATATGTAGACGACCTAATGGGAGAGGACACAAA
>NW_024412403.1:21575939-21696090 GCF_014898765.1 Herpailurus yagouaroundi
ACGACCTAATGGGAGAGGACACAAATATCATGTTTAAGCCACTCTTATTCTGGGTTTCTGCTTCAACCATCAAAAACTATGGTCATAATTAATACCATGGTTTTATGAATTCCAAACTATCCCATTCTGTAATTTATTTCTGAAAAGAAAAAAAAATGTGTGACTAAATATTTTCTACTTTTATTGAGTGTCATTATTTATAGTCCCTTGGTAAATATAATTTATCTAATCATCGCTGTTATTAGGCTTACTGCCTCTTTGATCAGTTCATTACTTTGTCGGAAGATTCTTTTACTTACCATATTGTAAAAGTTCACAAACTCAAATTTAGAGACTCATTTCTGACATGATTAGTTTCATCAAATAGCAATTAACATCGATTTGTGTGTGAACATCAGTGAGCAACAAAATAAACACATCATTGAGAGGCATGTCTTGGGTGATAAATATATTTAGTGGATAAAACTTTAAAAACATTTTTATACAACTATATTTTACTCTCTCAATAATACATAAAGCATCTTTAGAAGGTTATGAGGAGAAATACCCATTTATTCATTTTATGGATTTTTAAGTGTTTATTTACTTTTGAAAGAGACAGATCACAAGTGAAGGAGTGCAGACAGAGAGGGAGACACAGAATCCAAAGTAGGCTCCAGGCTCTGCGCCCTCAGCACAGAGCCCAATGCAAAGTTCAAACACAAATCCTGAGATCATGACCTGAGCCGAAGTCTGATGTTTAACCTACTGAGCCACCCAGGGACCCTGAAAAATATCCATTTAAAACTCTCTTCTTAAATCTAAATAACTTCTTTGGGTAAGTCATTTAAAGATCAGGGGAGCGGCTGGAAGGGAAGAGCTGAGATTGAACATGTCTTTCCTACAATATCCAGTTATTTATAACAGAGGAAAGATGGAACTAATTCCCATAATATTAGCGTTCTAACTCTTAAACATGCGCTTTTTTGCTTTTAACATATACTTCATTCATAGGTTAGAAATAATATTGGCCATTCGCACATATTTTATGAATTGTTATATGTAAGAGGCAGAAACATGAATTGTATAATTGAAGAGTATTATTTTTTCTCCATGCCGTTCTGGTGATGCAATTGCCAAATTCTTAAGTTTATGATGCTAACAAAATAATTTTGGCCTTCACATTTAATTAATATCCAGAGTTCTGTGACTTCCATCTTTTTTCTGTTTTAAAGAACTTATTTGTTATTGCCTCTGTGGTCCCTCATTCTTTGTGAATATTAATTTTAAAGAGCTATAATATTATCTCAAACATAATGAAAAGTGACAAATAATTACCAGATCAAGTCATGTTTCAAGTTATTTCACTTGATCTTTTAGGATGGCATTATATTTGCTGCCTTGGTGAATTATATACACTGATTACTAACAATGGTACAAAAAATTAAAGTAAATCCAGAGAAAAATATTAGAATGAATCACAATTATGTAGCTATTAAGCTATTAAGAAAAAAAAGTATTATATTTTAGGTTCTGTGAATTATTAAGATATTAAGAAATTTCATTTCCACCCCCTCCCAGGACATTGCCTTATGTTTACATGAACCAATGTACTAAAAAAAATAAAAATAAAAGTAAAAATAAAAATGAAAGCAACTTAAGATGATGCGTATTCAGATTCTGATAATTCAAAGTTTTTACAGCTCACATTTTGGAAATGTTTGAAACTTTGGAGTTTTCCATAAATAGCAGGTTCAGGATATTAAAACAAAACAAAACAAAACAAAACCCCTAACTCACCATTATTATGTCATAATGCAAATAGCTGAGACTAATTAGCCATTGGAAATGTTGCAGAAAGTATAATTAAAATCAGAATGTCCTCCCAAACCATAAAGCCTCTCCACAAAGGTAGAAGGGAAATAAATAAATCAGTTTTATTATTGAATAAGCACTAAATTAGAACGCAATGTGCATCACAGGCAACCTGTCAGGAGATTGCAAAGCTTAACGGACTGAGCTACCCAGGTGCCCCTAATGTATATTTTAAATGGATTGAGACAGCTTGTATCAGTTAAAATTCCCTATTCATTTAGTGTGCCTGATTTTTAGCACAACTTTAGCCATACTACATATACTATATATTTAACTTTTACAATTTAATTGCTAGTATAGTTTCATTGCTGTTACATTACTTATCATTTTCTAATTTTATTGTGATATATAGTAATTTCCTAGAATCTTTGACAATATTTTTTAATTTGGTAACTTTTAAATTCTTAACCCAATAGTTGTTCAAGTAGTGACAGGTATATGAAATCTGGGACAGGTAAATATCTAGATATCTTTTTTATTAGTTTTTTTGTTTTTAATTTTTTGATGCTTCTTTACTTTTGAGAGAGAGAGACAGAGCACCAGCAGGGGAGGGGGAGAGAGAGAGAGAGAGAGAGAGAGAGAGAGAGACAGAGGAAGACACAGAATCTGAAGCAGGCTCTAGGTTCTGAGCTGTCAGCACAGAACCCAACACATGGCTCAAACCACCAACCATGAGATTATGACCTGAGCCAAAGTCAGACACCTAACCGACTGAGCCACTCAGGCACCCCTGGATATTTTACTTCCACATTTAAAGATATAGATTCAATAGGGCTTGAGTAAAACATGTATATCTCTGATTTGAGCTAGCTCTAGTCCCCTGGTGACTTTTGTGCTAGTTACCTACATAATACCCTCACTGCTTTTCAAAAAAAAAAAAAAAAAAAAAAATCTACTGAATTGTCTTGTGATTTTTTATTCATTTGTAAATATCTGTAACTATTAAACTATATTGTCTTAGCTTGAAGTTAATATGTAAATGTAAATTAAAATATCACTAGTGTAAAAATAATAGGTATGATCTTTATTTTTATCTTATTTGTCTTTTTTAATATCCTTCATAAATTAAAAAAAAATTAGAAGTCCATCTCTTTGGACTTTATCTTTTTTTTTTTTTAATTTTTTTTTCAACGTTTTTTATTTATTTTTGGGACAGAGAAACAGAGCATGAACGGGGGAGGGGCAGAGAGAGAGAGGGAGACACACAATCAGAAACGGGCTCCAGGCTCTGAGCCATCAGCCCAGAGCCCCACGCGGGGCTCGAACCCACGGAACGCGAGATCGAGACCTGGCTGAAGTCGGACACTTAACCGACTGCGCCACCCAGGCGCCCCATGGACTTTGTCTTTTGTTTGTAGTTTCCAATCTCAAGTACTCTATACCTTTATGCATTTGTAACATCATTAATATTTGAAATGTTACCATAATTTGAAATTTAGCTCTGTTTTGCCAAGTGCTGATCATACAAGCATTCTAGATGCTGTGAGACAGATACTTTTTCCTGCACATCATGGGAACCTGATTATCTATTACAAGGACAAATCTCTACTGCTTATTCCTGGTGAATATTTACTTTGGCAACTATTATCAGTGTTACTGATATGATTACCTTTATACCACCGGGCTCTATTATGCTCCTCTGAAGTGGAACTCCTTAGTAATTAGAGATGGACAAAGATTTTCTGACACAAAATCCGAAATAGAGACATCTTTGAGAAATAAATATTCTGTTTCATCGTGGCATGTCATTGAAGCTGTTAGAAGGAAAGAAATCGTCAAGGTAAAGAAAAAATAGATTCCATTCTGCAATGGATTACATGCTATTTTAGTGAATGCTGAGTGCTTTCAGTCACTGTGAGGAAACCTATACCACCACGAAACTCTCAATTAGACCAACCGGCACAAAATAGTACGGGAAAATACTAGCAGGAAAATATTAACATTACTTCTTAAAGTGTTATATATTAGAAAAGATCAGAGGTGAAGCAGAAAAACAAAGTAATGAGGTCTGGATTTGGCAAAAGTCATTTAATGTTTAAACCTAATTAGACAATGGAAACATTCATATCATTCTACATTTCTGCAAACTTTGTTATATGTATCATTACCCAACAAATCTGTATGGCAGCATGATAAATCAGCCCTTTTATTATGTAGAGTTCTTTCCATAAAAACAAAACAAAACAAAACAAAACAAAACAAAACAAAACAAAACAAAACAAAACGTATCATTGTCTTGGTGGTGCACTATGTTTCCATTGTCTCTTAATTATTCTAGCATTTTGGAGGCTCCACTTGTAAATCCAATAAAACATTTCCCATTCATATAGTAAATATTGTCCAGATTGCTGACCTAGGATTTCTCAGGAAATAAGTAGCTCCAAGAGGAGCAGTTGTGCAAAATCCATTTTCAGTTAAGTGTGGGCAGGAATCTCACAGGAACCAAAGCATCCAGTGAATCTGAACAGAGTGAAAAAACTGTTCTAAATGGAAAGAGGCCAGGGATTGATGGTGTGAGCCTCCCAGGAGAGAAGAACCTAACTGCCACAGGTATATTTGTTTCCTGCCCAAGAAGACTCCCCCCACCTCCACCCCAAAAATGAAGACTATTGATATGTACAGCTCTTTATTTGAAAGATACTTTAGGACACTTCAAATTCAGTGAAACAGTGTTTCAAATTCGGTTAAACAGTGGTTTAAAGCTTATCTCCTCTATACACCCTCAGATGCATGCAGTGAATGTCGCTGCTAACAACAGTAAAGGTGTATACGCGTACTAAAATTTAGAGCTATAATCTGGCACTGTGTAGTTCTCCTGAACCAGAAATTCTGGTATCTGTAGGTTACAAATGTCTGTTCTGTGTCTCTTTGATTTACATCTCATCCTCACCCACTGTTCTCTATGCCAATTCTATCACATCTGTTCAGGCCACCTCATCTCAGTGCTGAATGACTCCCTGTAAGAGTCTTACAGTCTGATTCCATCTCTAATCAGAATTCCCATTCTCCAAATTATCATATAAAATGTTTCCTCTATAAAATCAGACAAATTTTTCACTAGCAATGCACAAGAATATACTTTAAGGTTTTACATTATAACTCTTCATTTTAAATTGTAAAAATTATTTTGTAATAATTCTAATTTTGGAAATGCGAAATTCAAACACCCCTACTATTAAAATCAGGACAGTTGGTAGTTGACATTATTCCAGTTATGTGGTGTTATGTCCTACACTAAGAGAGTGTGGCCTCAACAGACCAATAGAACAAGTTGTTCTTACTCTCTAATTAATGGCTGAAAACAAGGATTACCATTAATTATTCTAAGAACAAAACCATCCTCTTTACCAATTGTTTTCCAGAATTCCATGGCATATTATCACCAATCCAATACAATAGTTACGTGAAGAGCCAATTTACAACCTTCATCTTGAAGGTTTCAACATAATCACATTGCTTAAATGAGACCACTATAGGGGGGAAAAAAAAGAAAGAAAGAAAAGAGAAGAAAAGAAAAGAAGATAAAAGAACATTAGGTCAATGCTTTGAATGTTTTCCAAATTTAAGATTATTATATACAACCTCCATGATAGAATTTAGGGGTTATGAATACTCATTAATTGATTTATTGGAACAAATAAACTCAGATCTGTTTTCTGAGGAAGATCATATCTTTCAGTTAGGATACTTCCATTCTACCTTGATGACTTTAGGAGGTCTTCTGTTAAGGTCTTAATTTTTTTTGTTGTTTTTTGTTTCTTTTTTTTTTTTTTTTTTTTTTTTTTTCTGAAAGGACTTACCCTTTCCTGTGCCTCAATGATTACTAAAGCATCTATATCTGCCATTAACAGGCATTACAAAATATCCACTCTCCAATTTTTGCACTGTAGAAATTTTGTTTGCCATTCAGTAGAACCTCATCTTGCCATGTAAAACAACCTTGAACTTCCAAATGTTCCAAATACCAATTTATCAAATGCCTGATGTAATTAATAAAACATGTATGAAGGATTTACTAAAGAGCATATAATCTATCCATTTATCTGAACCTTCTAAATCCCATGACTCTGAGATACTGACTTGAGCCAAAATCAAGAGTTGGAAATTTAACCTACTGAGCCACTCAGGCGCCCTATGCAGTCATGAATTCTTTGAAAAATGCATACGGGAAGAAAAAAAAGTCTATGCAAAAGATAGGACCAAACTTTATATGTCAGACCCAATGCTAAGCTAGTTTTAAAAATCTCATTTATTTCACTTAGCATAACACTCTCTAGTTCCATCCACGTTGCTACAAAAGGCCATATTTTAAGTCACACAGAGAAGTAGATATACCATATGTTTTCACTATTATGTGGATCCTGAGAAACTTAACAGAAGACCATGGGGGAGGGGAAGGGGAGAAAAAAGTTACAGAGAAGGAAGGAGGCAAACATAAGAGACTCTTAAAAACAGAATAAACTGAGGGTTGATGGGGGTGGGAGGGAGGGGAAAGTGGGTGATGGGCATTGAGAAGGGCACTTGTTGGGATGAGAACTGGGTGTTGCATGGAAATAAATTTGACAATAAATTTCATATTAAAACAATAATAAATTAGAAATTATAAATAAATAAATAAATAAATAAATAAATAAATAAATAAATAAAATGTAGTTTGCCTAAAAAAAAATCTCATTTAATTCCTACCATGATTCCATGTAGTATAATCTATAATTCCACTTTTAGTGATGAATAAATTGATGCATGGGAAGAAAAAGCAAAGGCATATTATATATGATTTTGTAAAACTTTAAAACATTTTTCCTGTAATTTGTAGGAATAAATTAGAGGATATTTTTCAACTTTTCAATCAGCTTCTTTTGAAAATAGCTCATTTTAGGGCACCTGGGTGTCTCAGTTGGTTAATTGTCCAGCCTTTGATTTTGGCTCAGATCATGATCTCATAGATTTTGAGATCCAGGTCCATAATGGGCACCAAGCTGACAGCACAGAGCCTCCTTGGGAGTCACCCTCTCCATCTCTCTCTGCCCCTTTCTCTGCTTACATGTTTGTTCTCTCTCTCTCTCTCTCTCTCAAAATAAATAAACTTTTTAAAAATTATAAAAAGCGTCCATTTTTTTCTTGTCCACTTTTGAATTCTCTTTCCAAATTTCATTGGCTTATTTAGGAAAAAAAAAACCCAGAAGTAGACTAAGTTGTTTTCCCCAGAAGCAAGGTGCTAATAACCTCTAAATTTTCATTCATCATACTAAGCCACGATCACACTATTTAATCTCCCAATCATGATTACATGTACATTTTTTTTTATTAAAAAGGTTGTTTTTTGTTTAAAATTTAAAAAATAAAAGCAACTCATTTTTTAATATAAAAAAGAATTTTTCTCAGTTCTCAATATCAGAAAATATGTTTTTTTATTTATAAATGAGTTTTGTTTCTTTTGTGATTAATATTTCTGTTTTGCTTCTGCGTCCAGAAGTACCTGAACCTTTACCCTTTAACTGATCATGTTTCCATTTTGGGGAGGCGATTGGAATCAAATTCACGGAACATCTCCAGGAGTAGAAGCATATGATATACAAATCTCTCCGCCTTAGGATTTTCCTATATATATTTGCAATTCTCTCTGACTCATCTCTCAGAGATGACTATTATTGTCATTATTTTACTAAATGAAAATTTTGTAATCACTGCAACATCTTTTGCAGAGAAAGGGGGATCTTGATAAGTGGCAAAGTGAACCAATATATCCAACCCAGAAGAATGCTGCCCCAACAAGAATGAGCTGAGTAATGGGCAGATGGATCCACTGTCTTCTCACACCCACAAGATATTTGATTCTTAGTGACAGCCTGAACTATACTAATTCAGGAAAAGTAATGCCCAGTTCCATATCATAACTTTTGGACTGTCTTTTCCAGGTTTCTGCTGTATTTCATTTGATCTAAAAGTTCTCTCTGGATGGAACTGGAGAGTGTGATGCTAAGTGAAATAAGCCATACAGAGAAAGACAGATACCATATGTTTTCACTCTTATGTGGATCCTGAGGAACTTAACAGAAACCCATGGGGGAGGGGAAGGAAAAGAAAAAAGAGGTTAGAGTCAGAGAGAGCCAAAGCATAAGAGACTCTTAAAAACTGAGAACAAACTTAGGGTTAATGGGGGATGGGAGGGAGGGGAGGGGAGGTGATGGGTATTGAAGAGGGCATCTTTTGGGATGAGCACTGGGTGTTTTATGGAAACCAATTTGACAATAAATTTCATACATTAAAAAAAAAGTTCTCTCTGTTCTGCAAGAAAACATCAAGTCTAAATCAACTGTACCACTTATCACTATTATACTTGGTCAATGGTCAACATATAAGTTTCTTGGGGCATTAGTCCTATAGTTTATTCTTATCTCTTTAGTAATACACTGAATTTCCATTTCCCTGATGGAGTTTATTCTTCATTCCCTTTCCTCTAACATGGCTGCTATGGACATTGCTTCTTCTGCTCCAATGTCCGTATCTTCAGCTGTACTCTTAACTCTTCTTGTCTGAAAGTTTCTTTTAACTCTATTTCTTAACCAAACACACTGCTTCCTTTTCACTCTACTCAAATAGAGGATCTTTATTTTCTCATATTCCATATACCTCATGTTGGGATCACTCTATTTCTTATTCCCAAACTATTTCTTGTCAAACTTCTTGCAAAATTCAGGATTTTTTGATGATTGTGCCATCTTGATATACATCTCTTTATAGCTCTTCAGGGTGTAATAATCATCGTCTTTTACAGATATTATCTGTGCTCATGTACTATCTTCATACCTGACCTACAGAATCCCTCTCCATCAGGATGCCTTCATATACTTGATAAATATTATCATCCCCTAGAAACTACTTTCTCTCTAACATTTTTGTCACTCATCCTATGATCACATGCTGGGTCATTGGGAACAAAAACATCTTTGAGGTTACTGTGTTAAACATCTTAATCTCTAACCATAGCCTTTTATCATCAAGGCGAGAGCCTTTCTTTATATACAACTGATATTCATGGACCATTTCTTTGTTGTTATTTTAACTTCCTTGCCCTTCTATCATTTTTAACTTTCCAAGAAATACCTATTTATGTTTAAAATCTATGTAACTTCTCTAAGCCTGCGTGTATACAATCAAAAGCTGATGGAAAAAATCAAAGAGGCACTACTATTCTGTATACTTATAGTCACCAATAAAAACTAGTTTTTAATCACACATTATTTTTTATGATCCTCAAGGAACTTGGTTCTTTATCCACTGTTCATAATCATTTCAAGTCATTTCAAATTAGATCGTATTTTCTCTTTCTTTTCCTCCCTAAAACTTATGTACTTCATATGTAGAAGATCAAATAAAATCCATAATATAGTAATTGCCCCAAATTTTCATACCCAGTTTCATAATTTCAGCTTTCCTACCTTCCCTGTGCTACAATGAATATGTGTCACTTTGATTAAAGCACAATAAATACTTCTATCTACACTGTGGTTTACCCTTCCCATCTCCTTTTAGGAAACTTCACTGTCATTTGTCTCTCTTTTCCTAGAACGTAAAATCTTTATTTCTACTCTCCTTGAAACAATTTTTTTAACCTTTAAAAAAATGTTTACTTATTTTTAGAGAGAGAGAGACAGAGAGAGACAAAGCATGAGAGGGGAAGAGGCAGAGAGAGACAGAGACACAGAATTCAAAGCATACTCGAGGCTCTGAGCTGTCAGCACAGAGCCCGACACAGGGCTTGAACTCAAAAGCTGAGCTAGATTCGAACACTTAACCAACTGAGCCACCCAGGTGCCCCAAAACAAATTATTTAAAAGTCCTTCTACTGTCGAATGAAATCGTGCAGTGGGAAATGAAGTGATGTACCTCCAGTATAACCTTTAATTCAAAATCTTTTAAAAAGTAGAAATATATATGTATATATAATGACTCATAGGTAACATGAGCCTCATATATTCTAGAATCATGGAATTTTACATTGGAAAAATTAGGCTATCAGACCACCCTGCGATTAAACCCTAGCTCATACAATAAGAGCTACTGTACAATGAATATTTCTAAGGCTTACTATACTAATAGTTATATTGCAATTAAATAGTGGCTCTCATAAGATTGTTGAACATTTTAAATGTAATCCTGCACACAAAACACTTGCTTGTTTATTCATAAGAAATTCCAAGTAAATGTCAGTTATTCTCATAATAATTATTACCACCAAATCTTATTTAACCAATTATTCACCAAATAATCTCATTTATAGCAGGTAAGTATTATTTTCTATCAGACATCCAGGTTTACCATCAATTTTCCATTTGTTTGCAAATATTTATAACATTTATTGAGACTCTACTATATCCCAGCAACTTTGAAAATTGATGACAATTCAAAGATAAGAAAATTGACAAAGGTGTGAAGTCATTTGGGGCAGGGATTTTCATTTTTATCTCCATATCAGCATTCCCCCTAACATTCATGGTATTTCTTTATGGATCATACTTTCTTCTGTCTTCTAGGGTTAGACACCACCTATTCTATTATTTTAAAGACAATCTCCTCTATGGAATTCTCTTTACCACTGCTAGTCCATACAGTACCTTCATTACCTAAAGGCATCGTTAAGTTATTCATAATGAATTTCTGCATAATGAATTACCACAAATTTAGTGGTTTAAATCAACACCCATCTGTTAACTCAGTTTCCAAGAGTCAGGAATCCAGGCATGAATTAATTTGGTACTTTGCCTCAGGAAGGATCTCTGATACCTGAATCAAGGTATCAACCCAAGCTGGGAATTCTCCTAAGGCAAGTTGGAAGAAAGACAGGTTCCAACCTAAAATGGTTACTGGCAGGATTCAGTTCCGTACAGTCTTCTATAGTGCAAGACTTATTATTTTGGTAGCTATGAGCCAGAGGTCCCCCTCGCTTCCTAGCTGTGTCCTACCTCTGTTCTACCTAGCTGTGTCCTACCTCCGTCCTACCTACGTTGGACAAAGGTAACCTTGAATTCCTTATCACACGGGTCTCTCAACCAGGGCCATTTGCTTCCTCACAACATGAAAACCAAAAAGGCAATAGAGTGAGTCCCCTAGCAAGATAGAAGTTACAAATTATGTCATGCAATATTGAAGGCAATGTGACATAACCTTTGTGATAGTCTACTGGTTAGAATAAGTTCACGGGTCTTGACACTTATCAAAGAGAGAAAATGCAACAAGGTCGTGGGTACTAGAATTTGGGGATCATTGGACAGAGGGCATCTTAGAGACTGCCACACATACTACTATGCATTGATTTATACTTTTATAAAATATTATTGGTTCAAGAAAATTGAATGTGAGTTATTGGAGGGCATATATTTTTTATATGTTTTGTGATATATTTGATAACTCATTTGAAATTGGATGACTTACTATATTCCAGTGTAGGTTGGTAGAATTTGAATTTAACTTATTTAGGGGGAGAAAACTGGCTGAAGCAATGCTCTGTAGGCCTTTCACAGGGTCTATAATGTGTTTAGTTTCTCAAATTAATGAATAATAAGCCAGGCCAGTTTAGTGGAACCTTGAGAACTGTTTGAGAATAAATTTACCAGACCAAGCATCCTATTTAAAAAGAATATATTACATGTAATTCACCCACAACTCCCTTTCATTTTATGTGACATTTAAGCTTTTTTTGGTTTCTGGCTATCAAAGTTAATTGTTTTCCTTATTCCAGATTCAGGGCATCTGCTATGTCACTAGGTTCTGTTGACTGCAATATAAAATTTTCAGCCTGAGTTATCTAAGTAATTGTATAAGAGAATAAGTAAGAAGATAATTAATAAAGTATAAGAACTAGACAGCTATCCCTCTTAATATTATTTGTGGAAGCTCCAGACAGACTGCTGTTTGACCTTCTTAAATGAGCAGCTTGCTTTCAACACCCACAACTGATGTACATACATGATCACTTGGCTGTCAATACTCGGAACCATCTGTTAAGATGGCTGCAGTCCTGCTCTCAAAATGGTGTTCCAGTTTAGACTGCAGGTGCCAACTAAGTATATTGGCAGCCTGAAATTCTGAAAATGCTTCCTCTCGTTCTGCAGAAAGCAATGCCACATTAACACCCACATGGCTTCTTACCTCCACACCACCTGTTCATTATTTTTATGCCAAAAATATCCACGAGGAAGGCCAATAGTGAATAGTTGACGAAACTACTCTGGGCACCAATGGGATATTACAAAGTACAACATGCTGTCCTGGTTTTAAAAGCGACTGTATGGATTGTAAAAGCACAGAAATGTAGACATGAAAAATTATAGCACTCCAAGATAATTTTAAGAACAATGGATCTGAGAGTATAAGGTATTCAATACAACATTATCCTTATTATTCTTCTTGTTGGTGGGGAATAACTGCTTGCAAAAAATCACAAGTCTATGGAAATTCTCTTGCTTATATGCAGTGGTCCTACATTGTGTACCTGTGTGTATGTGCACACATGTTGTACCCAAGTGCAAATCTTTTTTTTTTTTTTCAGAAAAATTACAAAAGAAGTGGAAAAAATATAGAATAAGACAAACAAATACATTGGAGTTCAATGATTCTGGCATTATTTGACTTTGTGAAGGAGAATACCTATCGAAATTTATCCCTAGTGTTCTCTTCAATTCCTTCTTCTTCATATTCCATTTTCAAGGCCATAATAATTATGGGTGGCTATTATTTCCTGGAATGTAAAAGTCTCTGCTTTAGCATAGATAAAGGGGCAAGAAAACAAACAAACAAACAAAACTACACTCTGCAGTTATTTCATAACTTCTCTACAAAAATTGCCAAACTTATTTTGTTCTCAATTCTCAAACTTACTTTGCCTCACATTTCATACAGTAAAAACCATTCATCAAACAGTAATCACTACTTATTCCAGTACCAAATCTACAAATTTACCTTAATTATCCACTACTTCCTTCCTCCTCTTATATAAGATCAAAACTTCCACTTGTGCTTTTTCTATTATTTCGGGAATGGCTTTCATTAAATACCTCCTTGTAACACAAAATAAAATTGTCCTGACCCAATATCCAGCTCCCACCATAGAAACTTCCTGAAAGAGTGGTGTCCCGTGATGTCTCTGCTTGGTGACCTTGCTTCTTACTCTCAGTCTATTCCAGTCATGATTTGGCATGTATCACCTGAACAAAGCTCTTCTTATTAACGTTTTCTGGCATTCCAAGTTTCTAAGTCTAGTAAGTGTTTTTCTTTTCTCATCTCACTTAACCTCTCACAACATTCAATATTTTACATTCTGCATTAAAATACATTGGCCCTCACCCCCCCCCCCCCCCCCCCCCCCTCCCCTTACCACAAAAGGCCATCCCTCTGCCCTTCCTTCTCTGATGGCTTTATGGGACTCTTCTATTCTATGCCTCCTCTAACTGGTAAAATTCCTTAGGAATCAGAATTGAATAGGCATTGTTTCAAAAGTTAAAATTTCATGGTTTAAGCAGCCCCATCATTTATGTGACTCCCAATATAAATTGGAGGTTAACTCTCAAATTCACATTTTTCCCTGTGAATCTCCTCTAACTTTCAGATAGGTATGTTTATTTGTATTTGTCATTTCCAACTGAATGCCCATTTTTCTGGGAGAAGAGTGGTGTCCTTGGTGACCTAATAGTTAATATTTCCGTAGATGTAGGTTTGGAGAAAGCCACTACCTGGAATGTATTTGTCACCAATCTTCACCAAGGCTAACTCATACTCATTTTTCCAGTCTCAGCTTTATACTCTCGTATTCAAAAAGCACAGTTTGATTGTTTACTTTTATTCCAGTTTTCTGTGTGCCTCCTTCATAGGTTATTTCATCATGACTGTGCTGTGAGATTTGTTCCTTTCTGTATGGCTGAACCCAGTGCACGCCATGCTACATGTTAGAGTCTCAGGACATAAAGTTTTAAATAAATATAAAGAGTTTAAATAGTTTAAAATAAAATTAATATATGTTACTTCAAACTCAGTTCTGGTCCCCAGATGAAGGAAGAGTGGAAGAAGAATATTTAGCTGTGTAAGAAAAAGTCAATGAGTGAGGAGAAAATGCCTCATGTTTCTTAATAAAGTATTACAGCATACAAGCTCAGTATGTTTTTCTCTACCATTTCAGTGTTATTTATTTGATACTTCACCGTACGATTTAATATATTCTTTTACATATTGTCACATACAGAATTTCATTTTTCTATTTATTATTTTCTGTTTTAATATATTTTGAAAATATTTATCAGGATGCATTCTGATTTTAAGATGTAAATAAATTTTTGAAATCAAGTGTAATTTACATAAAACTGTCTCTCTTTGGCTGTAATTCTGACACAAGAGATAACATTAATTATTATTAATTTAAAAAGTAGAATATGGCAATGAGGCAGATATTTGATACATTGTTAAAACATGTCAACAAGAGGCAGTAATGGTCTGCCTGATTTTAAATAGGTGACTTTTGGGGTGCTTGGGTGGCTTGCTTAGTGGGTTAAGTGTCTGACTCTTGATTTCTGCTCAGATCATAATCTCTCAGTTAGTGAGACTGAGCTCCATGTTGGGCTCTGTGCTACCAGGGCAGATCCTGCTAGGGATTCTCTCTCTCCTTCTCTCTGCCCCTCCCCTACTCATTCACCACCACCCCCCTACCCCCCCGCCAAAATAAATAAATATTAAAAAAATAAAATAAAATATGTGACTTTATTCAGGAAAATACATCAGTGGCTATTCTCATAGCATCATGAAAGAAAAGCTTTATGTCAATCATGACTGGTGCAAAATACCATCCAAATTGGTAGAATTAAATGTTCATGATTAATATGTGAATCTTAGCCTATAATTTAGTCCAGTAGATGAAGAAATTTTCTTAAAAATATAAAGTGGAGAAGAGAAAACTTTACTCTGCCTTCTAAATATTCAAGAGACTACAGTGAGAAATTATGACTGAAAATTTCATCATATTCTTTTTCTATTATTTGTGGTGCATAAACAATAAGCAAGATGAGGAACGCTAGGTCAAAGAGGTAGAAGAATTAGCTATTGAGATGGACTTTGATTCTAACCAGTCATAGAACAAAGCCAAGCCACTTAAACATTTAGTATCTTAATATCCTCATTTGCAAAATAAAACTGATGATGAAACTAATGATTTCTGACACAATTGGTGGCTAAAATCCCTTATTAGGTGAAAATCATAGACCCACAGATTCAATAAGCTAAACAAAATGCTAATATAGTTAAAACCAATCTACATTGATGGAAAACAGATACTAAATAGATACCAAGCCACCCCTGGCAAGGAGTGCATTTACGACATTGACTGCAAATGAAGTAGGAGGAAATTTTCAATTCCATGAAAATATTCTGAAAGCTATAGGAGTAGTTTCCATACAAGGGGGTATATTTGTCCGAACTTGATGTATTCCTTGGTTAACATAGATTATTTTATTATGTATATATTATACCTCAATAAAGTTGAAGTAAAAAGGAGGGTGTGCGTGCGTGAATCATTTAAGTGGTAATGGGAAGCACTCCGAATATGAAGAATTTTGTTAATAGAACTTTTTTCATAGTTAAGTCTTGGTAATTTAGTATGTCTTTAAATTATCTCATACTCAAAATGTACCTATAGTTCATAAATAAGTGAAGTCAGCTTTCGTTCCAGAATTATTACCAACACCATCATTCTCTCATAAAGCCAAATTGTGCAATGATCGATTTTCAAATGCCGAATAGGTTTAGCTGGGATTAAGTGAGTTTATTGTCCAGAAAGGATTTTTTCTCTATGTTGGCTTAGCACTTTTTTTCACAATTAACTAATTCCACTAAACCATATTACTTTATAAACAAATGGATATTTAACATATTTAGCATAAGGCTACATGATGTAGAATTATAAAGAAAAAATCCATGCGAATGCTAATAAAAGAACACAGTAGTTAATACAAAAAATGGGAACACTGAATTCTGAATGTGGCTATATGAATCTGAACTAAATAAAATTTTTCTAAGATGTAATTTCTTTAAGACCTACATGCCTAAGAGCAAAATCTAAGTCTATGATCATTCCTATGGTCAGATATAAACCAGCCTGTTTGCGATTGGAGTTCTAGTGTAAATGAAAACAAGATCTTAGATATTTACCGGGTAAAGTTACAAAGGCAGAGAAGATGTTAAACCAGACTTTTGAAGAAAAAAATGACGAAGTGTGAATTTAACATCCATCTTCAAAGATACAACAAGATACTGGATGCATGTAAGATAGAGTTGAAAAAATGAGCAAATTTATGTGTAATTGAAGATTGCTAGTAAATTTTTTATAATTGATGATCAAACTTCACAGGAAATGTTTTTTATTAAAATTTTAAAATAGATGTCTCTTACCTAGGACTCCATCCACAGCTGGCATTGAATCTGACAAGGTTTGACTGATAGTTTATGTCTAGTACTGTTTAAAGTTCAAAATATAAACCAGATTCTCTCTCATGTTCCCTTTCAGGTCATATATTCTGTGGGTTTGTGAGTTTCTTTGTGTATTACCGTGTGGTGTGATGTTTATCACAGTGCCTAGGTACAACAGAGATCTTTTCCATGAAAATACACAGACATAGATTAATTTGCCAAGGTCCTAGAACAGGTTTGTGGCAGAACTAGGATTAAAACTGCCCGAGTTCTTGACCAGTTACAGCAATCTCATTGTACCCTTTTGTAAGTTTGTAGCCTGGATATGTAAGATAATTTATATTTGAGCTCACAAGCTCAGAATCAAGGTGACCCAGGTCCATTTTAAAACTGGCAAGAAAAGAGTATTTTTTAAACTTAAAAACAATTAAGATGTGATGTTTTTAATTTAGTAAAAACTGCTAAAACATTGAAAGATGAAGTAAAACTAATTTTAGAAGTTCTAATTTAACCTTTATAATGTGCCATATGAAAACTTGAAAGTTTGCTTAAATATAAGAAAGTGTGATATATTTTCTTAGTCTGTTCACGCGGCGGTGAAAGAATACCATACACTGGGTGGCTTAAAAACAACAGAAATGTGGGTGCCTGGTTAGCACAGTTGGTGAAGCGTCTGACTTCAGCTCAGGTCATGATCTCGCAGTTCATGAGTTCAAGCCTTGTGTCGAGCTCTGTGCTGACAGCTCAGAGTCTGGAGTCTGCTTTGGATTCTGTGTCTTCCTCTCTCTCTGCCCCTCCCCTGCTCACAGGCAGTGCCTCTCTCTGAAAAATAAACATTAAAAAAATTAAAAAAAACAAAAAACAAAAACAGAAACGTATTTCTCACCATTGTGGAGTCTGGGGGAAGTTTGAGATCAAGGTACCAGAAAATTCAGTGTCCAGTAAAGGTCTGCTTCCAGGTTCGTAGACATCTGTCTTCTTGCTGTGTCCTCACATTGTGGAAAGGATGAGAGAACTATCTGGAGTCTCTTTTATAAAGGCACTAACCCCATTTATGAAGGCCCCACCTTCATGACCTCATAGTTTCCAAAAGTCTCTACCTTCAAATTGGCAATTAGGTTGTAATATATGTACGTATGCATTTGGGGAGAAATGAACATTTAGTGCATAACATATGAGAAAAGCAATACTTGTTTTATTTTATTTTCTTATGAATATAATTTATTGTCAAATTGGCTTCCATACCACACCCAGTGCTCATCCCACCAAGTGCCCTCCTCAATGCCCATCACCCATTTTTCCTCTCCCCCACCCCCCTCTCCACCCTTAGTTTGTTCCCTGTATTTAAGAGTCTCTTATGGTTTACCTCCCTCCCTCTCTGTGACTTTTTTCTCCCCTTCCCTTCCCTCATGGTCTTCTGTTCAGTTGCTCAAGATCCACATAGGAGTGAAAACATATGATATCTGTCTTTCTCTGACTGACTTATTTCACTTAGCATAATATCTTCCAGCTCCATCCATGTTGCTGCAAATGGCATGATTTCATTGTTTCTCATTGGCAAGTAGTATTCCATTGTATGTATAAACCATATCTTCTTTATCCACTCATCAGTTGATGGACATTTAGGCTCTTGTTGATGGACATTTGGCTATTGTTGAGAGTGCTACTATAAATTTTGGGTACACGTGCCCCTATGCATCAACACTCCTGTATCCCTTGGGTAAATTCCTAGCCCTGCTATTGCTGAGTCATAGGGTAGCTCTATTTTTAATTTTTTGAGGAACCTCTATACTGTTTTCCAGAGCAGCTGCACCAGTTTGTATTCCCACCAACAGCGCAAGAGGGTTTGCGTATCTCCACATCCTTGCCAACATCCATAGTTTCCTGATTTGTTCATTGTAGCCACTCTGACCAGTGTGAGGTGGTATCTCAGTGTGGCTTTGATTTATATTTTCCTGATGATGAGTGATATTGAGCATTTTTTGATGTGTCTGTTGGCCATCTGGATGTCTTCTTTGGAAAAGTGTCTATTCATTTCTTGTGCCCATTTCTTCACTGGATTATTTGCTTTTCAGGTGTTGAGTTTGTTAAGTTCTTTATAGATTTTGGATACTAGCCCTTTATCCGATATGTCATTCACAAATATCTTTTCCTGTTCCATCAGTTGCCTTTTAATTTTGTTGGTTGTTTCCTTTGCAGTACATAAGCTTTTTACCTAGATGAGGTCCCGATAGCTCATTTTTGCCTTTAATACTCTTCCCTTTGGAGATGTGTCAAGTAAGAAATTGCTTCGGCTGAGCAAAGAGGTTTTTGCCTGTTTTCTCCTCTAGGGTTTTGATGATTTCTTGTCTCACATTTAGGTCTTTCATCCATTTTGAGTTTATTTTTGTGTATGGTATAAGCAAGTGGTCTAGTTTCAATCTTCTGCATGTTGCTGTCCAGTTCTCCCAGCACCATTTATTAAAGGGACTGTCTTTTTTCCATTGGATGCTCTTTCCTACTTTGTCAAAGATTAGTTGGCCATACATTTGTGGGTCCAATTCTGGATTCTCTATTCTATTCCTTTTGTCTATGTGTCTTGTTTTTATGCCAATACCATACCGTTTTGATGGTTACAGCTTTGTAGTAGAGGCTAAAGTCTGGGATTGTGATGCCTCCTGCTTTGGTTTTCTTTTTCAAGATTGCTTTGGCTGTTCAGGGTCTTTTCTTGTTCATACAAATTTTAGTATTTTTTCTCTAGCTCTGTGAAGAATCCTGGTGTTATTTTGATAGGTATTGCATTGACTATGTAGATTGCTTCGGGTAGAATTGACATTTTAACAATATTTATTCTTCCGATCCATGAGCATGGAATGTTTTTCCAAGCAGTACTTATTTTAAATAAATAACTAGTTTTATGTGGTTTAGATTGCAAAAATGTGCAAAGTAAAAGGAACGTGCATTCGTAAACTATGGAGAAATATACCTCACCTATAGGAAGTAGCAATTTGATCTGATAGCGGAATGACTTATTAGAAATGCAGGCTGTATTCCATAGGCAATAAAGATTTCAAATATGCAAGTGGTCTAATTGGATTTTGCCAGCAGTATTAAGAATGAACTAGCAAGGTTAATTTTCAGGGCTATAGAGAAACAGTTAGGACATTAGTGCAATTATCCGAGTGAGGAATGCTGAGGACATATATAGAATTTGCGACAGTTGCAATATTGAGAGTAAGGAGCTCAGAATTAAGTGTGATTTTTCAGAGACAAAATAAGTGATCATTTTGATTGAGAAAATAAGAATATTGAAGAGGATAAATGACTGAACAATGATATCAAGGTTTTTGGCTTAAACACTTTGAAAAATGGTGACATGATGTGCCTCTGGATGTCTTATTAGAAAATGAAAGACATTAAAGAGGAAAAGACAAATCTATTTAGAAAAGAAGGTAATATTTTTAGCATTTATAAGTTGAATTATAGTCTACAGGGATATTTACATTAATTTTTGGCAAGCAGTTTCAGACAGAATAAGTACATCCAGAATAAATGCTTGGAGCTTACATAGGAGTCATTCATATAGAGATTAGAATAAGTCATAGAACAAAAATTGTATACTATAAACATTGATTTCAGAGAGGGGAAGAAGATAGATAGAGCAAGCAGAAAACTGAATCATGAAGAAAAACTAGATCTGAAAGATATATCTCAAATATTTAATGGAGAGAGTTGTTACTAAAAGACTTTGGATATGGATAGGAGAAGAATATGAGGGCTGGCAAAATTTGTAACTTTTCCCTCTTCCAAAAGTGCAAATATAGCACATTTTTGCTAATAATATCCCCAGTCAGTTGAATACTGAATGCATGCTGTAGTCGAGGAAAGAAGTAATGAGGATCAGGAGAAAGAAGTATTCACTATTTTAGTGATTCCTTGCCTGGGAAAAGCCCTCCATTAACATAAAGTTTCTATTTTTTTTTTTCCATCACTCATTTATTCCTTACATAAAAAGTTGAAATGCTTGGCCTGATTAGCGCATTTCTGACAAGGAATTGGGCATGTGTAATTTACTGCCATTCCGCTATGTGGTATCTGCCCACCTGCCTACATGCATCCCCAAGAGGAAGGATTGTGAGTAAGAAAAGCCACCTGAGTGAATACAACATTGGTCTTACTGTGGGATTAACAATAAGGAGTTTCATGGGTATGGGACATTAGAGACTTGGGAAGAATTTAGACTTCTGAGGAGTCCTTTATTAGTGGAATTTTTCTTTAAAAAAATGTTTATTTATTTTTGAGCAGAGAGAGCACACATGAGTAGGGGAGAGGCAGAGAGAGAGGGGGACACAAGATCCAAGCAGGCTCCACGCTGAACTTGATGTGCAGAACTTGATGTGAGACTCCATCTTATGAACCATGAGATCCTGACCTGAGCCGAAGTCAGATACTTAACTGACTGAGCCACCCTGGCCCCCATCAGTGGAATTTTTCATTCTTGGTGCTATGTACTTTTTAAAAAACAACTTTATTGAGATATAATTTAAATATCATAAAATTAACCTTCTTAAAGTATGCAATTCGAATTGTTTTTTATATATTTACAGAGTTGTGCAAGTGTTAACCCAATCTAATTTTAGAGCATTTTCATGACCCCCCAAAAGACACCTTGTATCCACCAGCATCCTTTCCCATTCCTCTTCTCAGCCCTGACAACCACATTTTGTGCTTTTTTTTCTTTCCCATTTAAGTACACAGTAAGTCACATTTTGCCATGAGAATGAATTTTGATAGATATGTGAATATGCTAAGTGTCCATGTAGGCAGTTTCTGGTCTTTGGAAGTTTCTTACAGCATTGATTCTGCATAGGAATGGCAGATGATATGGTGGAAGCAAAAAAATAAATAAATAAAAATAAAAGGTTGGATATAGTAAAGTTGAGAACTTATCCCGCCTTTTGCCAAGAGACCAGAGGAGAGGAAAGGGGACGGGAGGGGAGGGGAGGAGAGAGAGAGCAAAGATCTAAGAAAACAGGTGATGTATGCAATCAATGCATCTGAGTAAAAGGAACTAGAAGAAGGAGAATATAAAAAAATAAAGAAAAATATCCTAGGAAATGATATGAATATATTGTATTTTGTCAAAACTAGAGAAGAATTCCTGCATATCTATTAGAACACCTAAAATAAAAATAGCAGTATTGCAAATACTGGTGACGTTGCAGAGACATTAGTAATATTATGTATATAATAGCAATATTTATGTATGTAATACATCCACAGACATGGACACTGGATTAGTGGACAAGGAAAGGCAGTGGAAGCGAATACAAAAGAGCCCAAGCAAGTTTTTTTGTGGTCATGGGATAGTCCAGTGTCTTGACTGTGCCGGTGGTTACACAAATCAATATAAGGCATAAAAATGCACCGACTACACATACTTTAAAAACTGTGTAAGTTAACTGAAACGGTAAAATCTGTAGAAGGCTGTCTTCTAGCTAGCAGTAGTATACCAGTGTCAGTTTTGTAGTTTTGATATTGTGCTGCAGCTACATAAGATGTCACCATTTGGGGGTAGCCAGGTGAAGGTTACCTGGAATGCTATGAGCAATACTTGAAACCTTTTTGTGGATCTATAATTGTTTTCAAATAAAAATTATAAACATCGGAGGAGAGGAGCTTCTTTTTTTTTCTTTTTTTTTAATTTATTTTGAGAGAGACAGAGACAATGTGAGCGAGCGGGGGAGGAGCAGAGAGAAAGAGGGAGAGAGAGTCCCGAGCAGGCTCCGTGTTGCCAGCACAGAGCTCAGTACAGGGCTCCACCTGGCAAAACTGAGACTGTGACCTGAGCTGCAACCAAGAGCCAGACACTTAACCCACTGAGCCACCCAGGTGCCCTGGAGGAGAGGAGTTTCTAGATGGAGAAGTTTTGTCATGCATCCAATCCACAAGGAACCTATAAAAGAACCCAAACAAAGACAAATAAATGTGAAACTGAGTATTATCAGAATAAAGGGAAAATTCTTAAGGATTTCTGAATGGAAAAAATGCCAGTATAAAAAGGATAAATTATAGGAAATTCGCAGATTTCTCAAAACCAAACTCACATCGCCAATAGACCAGCCTCTTCAATATTGTCACAATGAATTCCAATCTTGAATTCTGTATGTGGTAAACTAGAAAATAAGTGTATAAGTAGAATAAACATATTTGGAAAATTAACCATCTCAAAATTTCCCTTTTTTCTGTCCTTTCTTAGGGAGTATATGAACAAGCCCAACAATAATTAGAAAGGCACAGGATCCTGGAAAAAGTGAATCCAATTTAGAATACAAGAGAGGGAAATTCCTAGAACAATGACCAAAAAAAGTCAAAGGTCAATAGTTGTGCAATTTTCCTAGAAAATCACAAGTCCAGTTTGGAATGAGAGGGTGAATAACTCTAGGAAGGAAGTTTCAAAGACACAGATAACACGTAGATTTAATTGTTGCAAAATTGTTTTTGAGAGGTGTTTTACCAAGTTGTTGGAAGTTATAATAAGGTTTTACAGAACAGTTAGATTGGGGAGAGGGGGAAGCCAAGCAGGTTTAAATAATGAGAACATTGGCAATTGATGCTTAGAAAAATAAAATGTTACAGGAAAACAAATGTGATTCAAATATGCTACTCACTTATCATTGAGTAATATTTGCATAGTTGTAAGCAGTCTCCAATTGAAATATAATTGTATCGCAGATGATACCAATATATTAAAAGAACTTTGGTAAAAAAAAAAAAACAAAAACTGAGGGTGAATGATGGGCCATATAAGTATAAATAGTAATCATTCATAGAAAATCAGTAGGTAGTAACAATAAGTAATATCAAAAACATATGGAGCCTGTTACAAAGAAAAACAGAGGGAGATAAAACTAAAAATGTTGAAAAGTGAGCTCAACAGAGTAGCAAGTGGCTAAAGAAATTATGTGTTGGAGATAGCACTGTTCTGTTTTAATTCTAGGTTTTACAGACCATACTATTTAATATCATGTGCAATTATCATTTTCATAAAGATATTAAGAGATACAATCTTTTTAGCTAACAGAAGTGGCATGCAATTTTCCACATTTTGAGTTTTTTGAATAAAGTGATATTTTAACTAGCTCTACTAGTTACAAAAAATAAAATAAAGATAATTGGCTACAAAGACATTTAAAAAAAAAGAGCTATATATAAATTCTGAGAGTAAGGTAGATTCATGAAAAATTTGCTTCTTTGTTAGGAACAGAAATACTTTAGCCAGAGGAGAAAGGTTAAAAGTAAGGTGGAGAAGGGAGGTAGTTTCTTGAACAATCATTATAGGAGGGAGACTACAGCTAAAGGTGAACACATGTAACCAAAATTTTTGTTTTAATTTTTTTAATGTTTTTATTTATTTTTGAGAGAGAGAAAGAGACAGAGTGCCAGCAGGGGAGGGTCAGAGAGAGAGGGAGATACAGAATCCGAAGTAGGTTCCAGGTTCCGAGCTGTCAGCACAGAGCCCAACGTGGGGCTCTAACTCATGAAAGGCAAGACCATTACCTGAGCCAAAGTCGGACTCAACTGACTGAGCCACCCAGGCGCCCCTGTAACCATTTTTTTTTTTATAGGCAGGAGATGATCATTAACATGAAAGGTTGGGCCTGAGTGATACTAACTTCATATATAAGGCTGAAGGTAAAGGAGAGGAGTGAATGGGGACCAGTTTTGTTTAGTGTCAGTGAGAATAAGAGTGATGTATTGCAATACCTTCTGAAGAATGGAAGATAATTTCTGCCACAGGACACACAACGTTTATCTGATATATTTAATAATAGGTAGATTTTAGAAACTAAAATCAGGTCATCCTAGAATAGAACTTTCTTAGCAAAGATCTTTTAGTGCCAAAAAGCATTTACCCATTCAGTCTTGGTCTAAGACCATGTCCTCTTACAAGCTTTTAAGATAAACTAGTAGTGGTGGTGGGCAGATGATCTGGAAGCTCAACAGATTTATGTACGTATGTATTTGTTTGTTTGTTTTTAATTTTTTCTTGTGCGTTTAGGCTCCTCCCTGCGTCCCCTCTCCGCAGCTCCAACATGGCAGCACAGGGTACTCTGCACTCATGGCCAGTCCCCAGGAATGATAGCGCCCCCTGTCACTGCTGCTGTATTGTATTGGCCAAAGTAGCACTGATTCAATGTGGTGGAGTAGATTAGACTCCACCTCTTGGTGGGCAGTGTGGCACGTGTACAAAAGGAAAAGAATTTATGGAAGGCCATCTTTTTAGATAAACCAATTGTGGTTGTCTTGGTCTTTTTTTTTTTTTTTAGACCATTTTTAAATTACTCACAATTTTACAAATAAGTGATTAAAATGCATATCCCTAATGAACTTTGAAAATTGCATGAGCAGTGATTGAGAATAGTCTGCAAACTATAATACGGTTCAAACTCAGGGAGTTTTTATAAAATGATAAAAGAAAAAAAGCACAAACAGGACTTACAAACACGACTATTTGAACAGGGACATTACAAGGAGAAGAAAAACAGCCATAACTGAAGTGAGACTATTTTGAGTCAGTTCTTAAATTAGAAAGTGCTAGGAGGCACCCGTGTGGCTCAGTCAGTTAAGCTTGAGAACCTTGATTTCAGCTCAGGTCATGATCTCAAGGGTCAAGGGTTGTGAGATCAAGCCAACATAGGGATAGGGATTCTCTTTCTCCCTCTCTCTCTGCCCCTCCTCTGCTCCCACACACTCTCTCTCTTTTCCCCTCCTTTGCTAACACTGTCTTTCAAAAGAAATTTTAAAAATTAAAAGAAAAACAATAAAAAGCCAAATTTTAAAAAGAAAGAGAGAAAGAAAAAGAAAGTGCTAGAGGTTGAGAAAATAAGCCCAAGTGAACTAGTAAATATGTACTAACTGACTTCCTGGAGAAAAAAAAAAAAAATAGCATTCCGATTTGTAGTATTTGCACTTTTTCTATGTGTATATATTACAGTCCCATCATGATGGGTTTCACTTTTTAAAAAATGTTTATTTATTTTTTGAGAGAGAGAAAGAGAGAAAGATCTGAGAAGGACATAGAGAGAGAGGCAGAAAGTGGTTAGGAAGCAGGCTCTGAGCTGACAGCAGAGATCCCCATGTGGGGCTCTAACTCCCGAACCAGAAGATCACGACCTGAGTTGCAGCCCAATGCTTAACTGACTGAGCCACCCAGTCATCCCCACCAGTGTGGGTTTTAAGCTAGCAATCTGCCTATAAAATTTTGTAAAAATAGAACAATGAGATGTCCTGAGCTAACATGAGTCAGCAGTAGCATATGGCTATAATGACACCTATAGTAGATATTTAGGCAAATGGTTCGTGTAAAATTAAATACTGTCTGTTATTGTATATAAGTGTATGCATATATTTCATCTTTTCAGTACATTTTTTTAATCATCAAAAAAAGTCTCTGGAGATTTCCTAAGTACCTATGACAATATTGTAAGAAATTTTATATAGAGAGATATGGACTGTGTAGATGACAATAAAAATAATGTTCACTTGCCCAGTGAGTTTACAGTTAACATAGTGAATTTTAAACCACATTTATGGTAATTCCCATGAGTTGAGTTGAATATTAAAAAAAAATATATATGTAATAATGTGTTAAGTTGTTAAAGAGCTATATATTATCGCATTGCTTTGTAGAAAATTTCTCCTTCTAGATAACTGAAAAATGCAAAAATCCCTGGGAGGAATTGACTAATTAATTGAAATTCAAATATATGCAATCGCATGTATTTGAGCTACATAATACTTAATTGGTGAGAAAAGGCTAAATGCCAGGTCCCGCAGTTTTCCAGAGTACAGTAAATTACTTCAATTAATTTAAATTCCTACTTTTGAAGACCTTACAACAAGGGAGACATTTCATTAATCCCTACTGGCTAAAATATAATCAATATCTATTATGTCATTAAAAGTAATAATTTTCCTATGCACCTGTGACATACCTGCTTATGTTAAGGAACTATATGTCTATACTGAACACAACACAATCTGACACTGACTAAAGCATATATATTCAAACGTCTCTTTGTGTAATACATTGAAAACGTTTGGTGACTTCCTCAAACTACTTTTTGAACTTTTGTGATACCTCTTTCAATTGATGAGCTGTGTCCTCTATTTTTAATCTAGCTTATTTTCATCATAGGTGTCCTTGATGTTCAGGGTATCAAGAGGAGTTTTTAGATAAAAGTGGAGAAAATTGTTGTCTTTATCCCTGGAGAAGGAAATGGGCACAAATAAAATGTGATATAGTTTTGTTTACAACTAAGGTAATATAGCATCTTAAAATTTTTGTGTGTAGTTGTTAAATAAGGCAATTTTGCATAAAACTACAGTGGAACTGCTTGCACAATTACAAATTGTCAGAAGCATTATCTCTTATTTACTCAGTCCATATTGAAAAGCCAATATAACAGAACTCACACTTGGTTTTCTCCTCCATTATAATAATTCTACTGGAAACATTAAGAAGTTTCCAGTTCTAATAAATGTTTTGAGAGAGAGAGAGAGAGAGAGTGTGTGTGTGTGTGAATGTGAAACTCATAGTCTGAATGTGTATCCTAGGATATACAAATTAAATCACCATGTACAAGGAATAAGAAAGAAAAGTCATTTGTGCATATGGTTATCATTCATTGACAGGTATAATGACACTGCTCTCTTTGTTCTTTCATCCTTCAAACCACTCTTTTATGAACATCCATTGACATAATACCCAGTAGAATAGCAGTAGTTTTCAAAAAAAAAAAAAAATAGATGCCATTTTATTGGAAAAGGGATCATTGCATTTAGAGTCTTTGAAAGCTAAGCCTGCCTGAAGTATAGCTATTAACGTATCTAGGGCAGAGCCTACAGATTATTAAATGTATGATTATGAAAGAAAAAGTATTTTCATAGATCAAGTATGAGTATTTCATTGCAATAAAATGTAAATCAAGTGTAAGGGAGAATTCAACATAGACTTATTCTAGATTTAATGTTTCCATTCAGTGAACCCAGATTCTATTAATGAGCTATTTTGCTGACTATATCTCTCGGACAGAAACAAAGACAATGTAAATATCCATCCCTCCGTTACATAATCCACCCACTCACCATCTTTTCATCCATTCTTTCATCAATATTATTAACAAATACTTGTTTAGACCTACTAAAAGTGCATAAATATGTCATGGAGCCAGGGGATCACAGAGATTAAAAAATGCCAATTTTGAGGAAAGTCAGGAAGTCATACAAACAAGATTTTTAAATATGAGGATCCTACTCAATCTAATAATAGTTCCTTGACAAATTTAAGGTTTTTTTTATTATTATGTTTATTTATTTTGAGAGAGAGAGAGACAGAGAGAGACAGAGAGAGACAAAGAGAGACAGAGAGAGTGGTAGAGGGGCAGAGAGAGCGGGAGACACAGAATCTGAAGCAGGCTCCAGGCTCTGAGCCATCAGCACAGAGCCCGATGCAGGTCTCGAACCCACGAGCCGTGAGATCATGACCTGAGCCCAAGTTGGAAGCTTAACTGACTGAGCCACCCAGGGGCCCCTCCTTGACAAAGTTTAAAATCTAATTTTTTTAGATAGTTCTGAGGCACTCAAAGATATTCTATATCTCACTAATATAATAATTGTTTTCCCAGGAATATATGTGATATCAATTTAAAGAAAGGTAGCCTTCTTCAGTTCAAAGCACAAAATTTATATTCAATGGTATAAGTATGATTAAACTGTATGTAAAATAAATCCCACTACTATCTTTAACAAGTAGGCTTTATTATTTTACAGAATGAAAGCCCAGAGAGGCAGCTCCCGATATTTGTCTCAAGGCTCTATAATCCTAAAGCAACTAATTTCGTAATTCTGTCAGCTTTTTCTCTTTTCGCTTCATGCTTCTTATCTTTTAATAAAACTCTGGTTCCTGAATATTTCAGCATTATGTTGATGGATGAAGCAATGTCCCACAACTCAAAATTTAATAAGAATACAAAATTTGACTGATTTTTGACTAAATAAAAAGCCATGAAAGATTTTGCAAGAGAAGCATGATATTATAGGTAAATGATGTGTCTGCTCCTGCATGGAGGTTAATAGGAAGATGACATGCCCAGAGTGCCTAAAGAGGCTAGAGATTTCCAAAGAGGGAAGAGAGAAGACAGAAAGAAAAATAAGACGGAGACTATAATTGTTGACCAAAAGTGAAGGGTTTGGGGGTAGCAGAAATGAGAAGCTTCTTAGAACTGTGGTATATGAACAATAGAAATAGAAATTTTAAATAAGTCAGTGCAATTTTTTTTTTTTAGTTGGAAATCCTTTATCATTTTTGAAATACACAAACGTTAACTTGCCAATGTGCTCTGTGTCTCCTTAAATGAGATACGCTCTTGTGTCTCAACCACATGGGTCCACAGGACTGGAAAGAAATTAGTTGCCATTTTAGCAAGGGTTATTTTTAATGGAGAGATTAGTGTTCTTTATTTTTAAACATTTACAATTTTCAAATCTTTAAATTATCTGTAGAGTTTTTAAAGTCTGTTTAAAAATATAAATGTAGGGGCGCCTGGGTGGCGTAGTCGGTTAAGCGTCCGACTTCAGCCAGGTCACGATCTCGCAGTCCGGGAGTTCGAGCCCCGCATCAGGCTCTGGGCTGATGGCTCGGAGCCTGGAGCCTGTTTCCAATTCTGTGTCTCCCTCTCTCTCTGCCCCTCCCCCGTTCATGCTCTGTCTCTCTCTGTCCCAAAAATAAATAAACATTGAAAAAAAAATTAAAAAAAATAAAAATATAGATGTATTTGGAAATTCATAGATTCTGTAGGGGACTTTATACCATAGAGACACATTTGCAATAATTATGATTATACTGAGAATGCTTTTGATTTAGGAAAGATACATGCATGTCTAACATACATGCCTCCCATCAGATTCTACAAAACTCTTAAGTCTCTGGTCTTAAATACTACATAAACAAAGGTGTACCCATGAGTATTAAAGTTTCAGGTGGGCATTAAACCTTAACGTCACAGAGCAACATCAATGTACAACCAACGAATAATATAGGAATTAATAAAGTGTCAATTTGTAGGGGCTCCTCAGTGGCTCAGTCGGTTGAACATCCAACTTCGGCTCAGGTCATGGTCTCACAGTTGGTGACTTCAAGCCCCACGTCTGGCTCTGTGCTGACAGCTCAGAGCCTGGAGCCTGCTTCAGATTCTGTCTCTCTTTCTCTCTGGCCCTCCTTCACTCACGCTCTGTCTCTCTCTCAAAAATCTTGCAAACATGTATTTTTGCTATAACTGAACATCACTAGTTTCATCCTTGGAATATAAAGAACTTTGTTTCAATGGCTAATAGATATTCAATAATAGAAACAAAAAGAATCACAGGAACTCTACCACCAACAAATATTTATGGGTAAATTATTAAATGATCAATATTCTTCCAACAACTTTAAATAATTTATATCAATTGTTCCTCAAATTGTTATATTTCTATTATTTATGTGAAGAAAGTGAGGTTTACAGAAATTCTATAACTTGTCCAAGGTCACAGATCTATTTGGTGGCAAACTTAGGGTTCAAAGCCTGTTGTGACTACAGAGCTTGCTATAGTAACAAGGTCTTACTAATTGGGGTTTGCTAGCACACAATTCCTAGCAGGAAAAGTACTTCTGGATTTAAAGAATTTGGTAAGGTTGCAATTTTATTCTTATCATTTTTCTTTCTCTCTCCCTCTCTGTTTCTCATGTATATGCATTTTTATATCTATATCCACTATATTTAGGGAGTGAAAAAGCGGTACACATTTTTTTTTTCCAAACAGGATGGGATCTCATTTACCATTTATCACCGCGATACTTAAAGGACATTTGACATTAAAAGTAAAGTAATTTTTTGCTATGCTGAAAGCTTTTAGAGAAAATAAAATATGAACACGATGCATTATTTCTAATGGAGTAATTCTTAATTTTTTAAAAAAGAAATTACACATCAAAGTAAGCATCTATTTCTGGGGATAATTAGCATTAATCTGACTTTTAGACAGGCAGTGTGACAAATATTACTTTAATTAACATTGACAGTGGGGTTTTATTGGAAAGTGCTGGCAAGCTCATATCCAAACAACCTTCAGTATAAAGGAGAGGTTCTGGAAATATGATGAGAATTTATTATAGTCTTCCGCATTTACTCAGAGAGATATACTGAACAATGAAACAAAAGGAAATAAGACCATCCATCACCTCCTCACAAAAGGACCTAGGCTCCTATGTCCATTAATACTGTTATGTTCTGTCAGCAGTCAATGAGAAGACATCACAGGAAAATTCTTGCAACAGTGTTAAGTTATAAATATGTCCATAGCAAAGCCATTTTCTGGGCTCTGGTTGAACTTACTAAGTTCAATACCATTCTACTTTCTACTGAAGAAATTCAACGTAAGTGTTCATGATTATTGCTGTGTACTCATTTCACCACATTCTTCTGTAAAACGAAAAAAGCGATTAACGATGTGTCTGTATACAGTTAATGGAGTGGACGTTCTTTGAATGTTAATTTTCTAGACTCTGAAATGGTCATTTCAGATGTCTTCCCAGATCATGTTGAAGGGAGAAGAGGCTGTTTGAAGCAAGTGACAGCTGTGACATGATGAGAAGCACATTTTGCACCAGGTGTAAACACTATCATGGGGCCTATCATTGTCCAATTGTTTGCATGGCTAACTGCCGCTTTGTACAATCAGACTTTGTCCTTTTCACCATTTGGAAAAGCCACAAAACATAGCCACAACACCCCGACCTCTGAACAGTTTTCTACCATACCCCTTAAAGTCATAGTTGCGTGAATGAGAATCCTAAGGTTAGCCTGTTGAATGACTTATGAAATGGTTTTGGTTCCATAAGCAATTTTTTTTAAATTTTTTAAATGTTTTTATTTGTGTTTGAAGGAGAGAGAGAGAGACAGAGCATGAGTGGGGGAGGAGCAGAGAGAGAGGGAGACATAGAATCGGAAGCAGGCTCCAGGCTCTGAACTGTCAGTACAGAGCCCGATGCAGAGCTCAAACTCACAAACTGTGAGATCATGACCTGAACCGAAGTCAGACGCTTAACCGACTGAGCCACCCAGGCACCCCCATAAACAAGATTTTTAATATCTCCTGTGGAGGTGGAGGGAGACAGTGTCCAGTCCATGGCCTCGAAGCCCCTTTAGCACAGCTAGTTCCGTATTTTAAGGTTTGTCACTTGTGAAATCCTCTGTCATTTATCAGAGATCTGTATGACAGTGTTCTCTTTGGGTTGCAAACAATGGAGACCCCACTCAAACTAGAAAGCAAATTAGATACATCTCAAACACATTTACATTTGCAAATGAAAGAAAAGAGAATCCATGGGTCTTTCCACCCCTTGCCCAGATGGCAGCTAAACACAGAGCCTTGGGAATGTAAGTAGATCTCTTTGTCATCATTGGTTTTTAATGCTAACTCTGCCTCTCTTTGCCTTAGTTTACCTCATATTCTGCTACTGTCCAGTGCTGCTGCAACGCTGGATTTTGTCCGTTTCCTATTTTTTATCTGGAACGGAAAAAAAGGGGATTATATTTTCAGTAGGTTCAGCGGGGAACTCATGGAGATTCTGATTTTCTAACAATCCCTGTAAGGAAGTCATTTGTCCATATTGTGGACTGGAAAAGACTAGCTTCACCCAATGCGTATGAAATGGTGTGATAATTGAGTCTGTCGTTATCTCTTTTTCTGTTTGTGCCACTTATATGAATTTTTGGCACGCGGAATCCTTTGAAAGTCCTGATTGTTCTCGCACTGCAAAGACTCCAGTGTGATGGCAGCAATGTCACGTCAGAAGCAGCCACCTTCTCTCCTAAGCACAAGACAAAGAGCAGGAGAATCACCACAGGCTTTCCAGGTAGAAAATTAACCATAGTTTAGATATGAATACTATTATTTTGTAAGGTAGAACGCATAATTTGTTTCAGTGATTTCTCTACCCAACATGGGGCTTGAACTCGTGACCTGAGATCAAGAGTCACATGCTGTACCAACTGAGTTAGCAAAGAGCCCTTAAAACAGATAAACTTTTAGGAGCGCCTAGGTGGCTTGGTGGAATGTCCAATTCTTGATTTCGGCTAAGGTCATGATGCCACTGTTTGTGAGATAGACCCCCCACATCAGGCTCCATGCTGACAGCACAAAGCCTGCTTGGTGTTCTCTCTCTCCCTCTCTCTCGGCCCCTCCCCTGTTTGAGCTCTCTCTCTCCAAAACAAACAAACATTTAAAACAAAAGATGCTGTCTCTTCTCCCTCTACCACTCTCCCCTGCTGGCACATATGCTCTCTCTCTCTCTCTCTCTTTGTAAATAAAAAAAAAAAAAAAAAAAAAAAAAAAAAAAAAAAGCAGCATTAACTTTTAACTGAAATTTTATTTTATTGTTTTTTTCTTAAATGCATGGTTAAGGCAATACAATTATCAAAGAAGAACCAGCTAGCATAATTATGTAAAGTCTTAGTTAAATGTAACGCACTGAATTATTTTTACTGATGATACCTGGAAAAAAAAAAAAAAGAGGGGACCCTCGGTGGCCTAGCTGGTTAAGTTTTTGACTCTTGATTTTGGCTCAGGTCATAATCTCAGGGTTCATGGGATTGATCCTCACATCGACTCAGCTGTCAGCACAGAGCCTTCTTGGGATTCTCTCTCTCCATCTCTCTCTGCCCCTCCCCAACTCATTCTCTTTCTCTGTGTCTCTCTCTCTCTCTCTCTCTCTCTCAAAATAAATAAATAAATAAAAATTAAAAAAAAAACACAGTCATTATTGTAATGTCCATTTAAAGATAGAAATGTTGCTGAAATTTAATTTTTTTAAATTCTTTTAATGTTTATTTTTGAGAAAGAGAAAGACAGAATGCAAGCAGAAGAGAGGCAGAAAGAGAGGAAAACAGAGGATCCAAAGCAGGTTCCAGGCACCGAGCTATCAGCACAGAGCCCCACATGAGGCTCCAACCCACAAACTGTGAGATCATGACCTGAGCTGAAGTCGGATACTTAACCAGACTGAGCTACCCACACACCCCTAAAAATTTTGTTCAAAAGCAATATATGATTTGCATGCATGTTTGGAAAAGGCAGCTGTCCTTGTCCGTATGTCTGTGCTTTCCTAAACTATTTGGCTTAGTTTACAGTTTATTTCAGTATTTCAGTATATTCTCAGCACTTTACATTTGCATCTGTTTTATTTTTCAAGACACTGATTTTAGAGGGAATGAAATAAATGGAGCCTCAGACTAATATGTCCTAATATGTTTTCTCTATATTTCAAAACATTAAAGTGCATTCAGAACAATTAAAATATATTGGGATGTATACACCTCCAGAGAAATACTAAGCAACCCTGGCTTGAAGTAGCTTCAATGAGATAAAACAAGCTAAAAACTATTTGTAATTTCGGTGGATATCCTCATGGTATAAAGAGAGAAAAAGACATAATGAGGTTAAGTGACAATTTTTATAATCATTTATCGTCATTGATAGGATTTTGAGAATTTCAGGTGAATATATATTCAGGTAAGAATGGTTCTAGAGGTTATGGTCGTTTAAACAGTAGGTTTCGGCTGAAAACGTTTATTAGATACCAAAGGGGTATTATGACACAGCACTGAGGTCACAGTTAATGGCATTTGACAAGATGTTGTTCTTACTCAGGTTATTAATGTGAGAAGGGAAACCATTGTATTGCCAGACGTTATATTTAAAGGCAGGTCATTCCCTCTCTGAAAGGATATATATTTTGAGTCTAGCTATGGGCAAAAGGAGAAAACAGTGATATATATGATGGGTGGTTGTAATAAATAAAACACTTCTGTAGGAGATTTTGAGTGTTGGCCTGCTGGGATTATCAGCATGGGCAAATCAGATATGTAGGGCAATGGGACAAAAGATGAAGCTAGTCATATACTTGCATTATTATTTCCTTTATATTTTTTTAAATAGCAAAACACTTAATATTGAAAATTAAAAGACAGATAATGGGGCACCTGGGTGGCTCAGTCAGTTAAACGTCCAACTTCGGCTCAGGCCATGATCTCACAGCTTGTGAGTTCGAGCCCCACATCAGGCTCTGTGCTGACAGTTTAGAGCCTGGAGCCTGCTTCGGATTCTGTGTCTCCTTCTATCTCTGTCCCTCCTCCACTTTTGCTCTGTCTCTCTCTGTCTCTCAAAAATAAACAAATGTAAAAAAAAAATAAATAAAAGACAGATAACATTTCAAGTCTATAATTTGAAGAACCAATATATATTTTTTAATTTTAATTCCACTATAGCTAACATACAGTGTTATGTTAGTTTCAGGTGTACAATATAGCGATTCAACAATCCCATACCTCACCCAGTCCTCATCATAAGTATACTCTTAATCCCCTTCACTGATTTCATCCATCTTCCCACCCACCTGCTCTTTGGTGCCCATCAGTTTGTTATCTGTGGTTAAAAGTCTGTTTTCTGGTTTGCCTCTTTTTTTCTTCGTTCATTTGTTTTGTTTCTTAAATTCAAAATATGAATGAAATCACATTGTATTTGTCTTTCTCTGACTGACTTATCTCACTTAGCATTTTACCCTCTGGATCCATTCATGCTGTGGAAAATGGCAAGGTTTCATTCTTTTTATGGCTGAGTAATGTCCCGTAATTATAACACATCTTATTCATCCATTCATCTATCAATGGGCACTTGACATAATTTAGCTTTTGTAAATAGTGTTGCAATAAACATAGGGGTGCATATATCTTTTTGAATTGGTGTTTTCATAGTCTTTTTAATTTTTTTTAATGTTTTTATTTATTTTTGAGGGAAAGAGAGAGAGAGAGCACGAGCAGGGGAGGGGCAGAGAGAGAGGGAGACACAGAATCTGAAGCAGGCTCCTGGCTCTGAGCTGTCAGCACAGAACCCGATGTGGGACTCCAACCCGTGAACTCTGAGATCATGATTTGAGCCGAAGTCAGAGCGGCTTAACTGCCTGAGCCACCCAGGTGTCCCAGTGTTTTTGTAGTTTTTAGGGAGATATTTTGTAGTGGAATTACTGAATAATATGGTAATTCTGTTTTTAATTTTTTGAGGAACCTCTATATTGTTCTCCATAATGTCTACACCAGTCTGCATTCCCAGCAACAGTGCATGAACAACCAGTATAATTTTAAGGTAAATATTAATAATACATATCTACTACATTAGTTGTGTAGATACACCAGTTAGAGTTAGCAACTTCTTAGTTATAGACAAATTATTTGAACATGGTCTTGTTTTATATCAAAAATCAGCTAGGAATTTTATTTTCCCTTTTATTGTCATACATTGCATAGGTGTCCAGTTAGTCATCAGTCTACACTGTAACCAGAAAGAAAGATGCTTTTTGTTTCTTTCCAGCTTCTTTCTTACTACCTCTCAGAGGTAGTAAGTATTATAGTCACAGTTACAATCACTCATATAAAGATACAATTAAGCCTTAATTGCATTCCTTTTCCTGCTTCCCTCATCAAGGAATTAAAATCCTGAAATAAAAGATAAAGGATATTTTTGAGTGGTTTTGGAGGAAAATAACAAGTAATGGGAAAGTTTTTTTTTTCCAAAATGTTTAGGCCATTTAAAATTCTCAAGTACTTAAAATAAATTTTTTTATTGTCCCTCCCACCCACATTATAAAGGAAAGGAAATTAAAGTAAATCTGTATTGAACATAGTACATTTTCCAAAATGTACTTTTAAAGACAAAATAGATAGCAAACAAATTCTTAATAGATAAAGTATTTACATTCAAGTGCATAAGTCAAATTGGGAGACAAATTAATGTATTCTAATCTCCTGTGATCTCTCTGTCTCCCCCAAATCCTGCTATATTTACATTATGTAAAATTATGCATAGCATTCTGTTTTACACCAAAATGCTTTGCTTTCTAACATTTTTACATGCCTCAGTCTTTTTTCTAAAACTATTAAAATCTCTTAAAATAAAGACTATATCCTAAGAGACTTTTGAATTTTTAAGACCTTTATAAAGTTTTTAACATACAGAGGTTTTGTATCTATTTTAGTCAAAATATCTAAATAAATAACTTGAACATTGAAAGTGACATTTTTATTTAATTAAAAACTAATTTTGTATTTAATTATATAAAGAGTAACATTTAAATTTCATTATCTGTGATTAGCAATGTTGGTATGTATTTTATTTTAAGAAATAAAATTAATAATATATGAAAATGGTAGTGATCTCTTTACCTAGCATCCTACCATCCTATTAACAAACTTTTAATCCATAAATTGAATAACATATGCACATATTTTCATATATTAATGGGGATAGAATTACACAGTACATATTAATTCTTTTTAACTTTATGTAATATATGTGAATTATATATTAATTTAAAATCTATACATGTTGATTATCCAGAGATCATGCTGATAGAACTCTCTTCTCTCTCTTAGTTTTTCCCTCCTTCCCCCTCTTTCTTACCCTCTACACACACCCATAGAGCACATGCATGACTGTTAAAAAGCAAAATGTGGAACAATCCAGAGTTATACATTCTTACAATTATTGTATCATACATAAGATAACTGAGTTACTTTTGATAGAGGACGTATCCAAGGGAAATTGTCAGAGGTACTGAGGTTTATTGTCAGACGTTGATACATTGAAATAAAAAATCCTTCCTTTTCAGATGCCCTTGAGACATTGGCACTTTCTTGTCTCAGAGTCCCTCATTGTCCCAGAGTCCCTTCTAATATTTTTTTGCTTTATTTATGGTGTTCTTGTGTATGAACTACTGCAATTGCCCATCAGCAAGCATAATCCCTCTCCAAGGAACTGGGAATTCACAGAATGTTGCTGGTACAGTCTTATTCTATACAAACACAATGTGGTCAGTCATTCGGTGTGTTGGCAATATTTTTCTTATTTTTTTCCTTTAAAAAAGGTCCTTTGTTTTTGTTGTTGTTGTTTTAGAAATATGCTAACTTGATTGTACTCAAAATGTGCAGTCCTTGTAGACGTGGTTTACTGTATTAACAATGAAAATTTTTCTACACTTTCCATTCAAATTGGCATTCCCCTCAAAATAATTCACATCTCTCACCTCATACTCATTAGTGATAAGAAGGCTTTGTTTAATTTTTCTTATTTAAAAAAAGGTAATATAGTCCAACCTGCTGCCTTTTTGTAAAAATAAAAACAATTCTGTGAAATCAAAATATGAATCAAATACCCAGTGTTTAGAAGACTCTTAAAATGTTAAACTGTATTTTAAAAATAATATAAGTTTGTGAGCTATAATTTACCAAACTACTATTTGTTAGACAATATAGTATGAGTCTCAGAAGAAGAAATCCATCTCTGGATTCCATTGTTTGCTTTTATTTAAAGTATCACATGAAAATAATATAAATCTTTCCACTTGTGGAAATAGGGACAACTTAAAAATTAGTTGTTATATCCTAGAAAATCCTGATGAAAGTATCTAAAAATGAAGAACTTGTCTCATCAAATTTTAGAATACATTATGAAGCTCTTGTGTTTAACACACTATAATATTGGCACAAGGATAGACAAACTGGCCAATTGAACAGAATGGAGACTTCAAAAATGGATCTCTATATACATGGCTATATGATTTGTAAGAATGATGAAGCAGACCAATGGAAAAGGTTGTCCTTTTCACGTTTTTATTTTATTTTTGGGACAGAGAGAGACAGAGCATGAACGGGGGAGGGGCAGAGAGAGAGGGAGACACAGAATCGGAAACAGGCTCCAGGCTCCGAGCCATCAGCCCAGAGCCTGACGCGGGGCTCGAACTCACGGACCGCGAGATCGTGACCTGGCTGAAGTCGGACGCTTAACCGACTGCGCCACCCAGGCGCCCCAAGGTTGTCCTTTTCAATGACAGGTAGTGGGTCAATAAGATATCCATGAGAAAAAAAAAGCCCAATAGTTCCACATAATAGCACATAACTGTGAACATGCACACACACACACACACACACACACACACACACACTCATGATTCCAGAAAATTGCAGATTTAAACACTTAAAGTAAAACAATATATCTTTTGGTGAAAACTATACAACTTCATGACTTTAGACAAACATTTCTTACAAGAAGTAAAATGAATCAGTCATAAAAGGAGCATAATTAACTATATTAAAATCATAACTTGCATGATTAAAAACACCAATGAGAGTGAAAAGATAACTGACAGATTGGAGAAGATATAAAATGATAGGTAGAAAGACAGATGACAGATAGGGGTGCCTGAGTGGTTCAATCAGTTAAGCGTCCAATTTAGGCTCAGGTCCTAATCTCGAGGTTCGTGAGTTGAGCTCTGTACTGAAAGCCTAGAGCTTGGAGCCTGTTTCAGGTTCTGTGTCTCCCTCTCTCTCTCTGCTCCTCCCCCACTTGTGATATCTCTCTCTCTCTCTCTCTCTCTCTCTCTCTCTCAAAGTAAATAAATATTAAGAAAAAATAAAAAAGAAGATGGATGATAGATAGATAGATAGATAGATAGAGACATAGAGAGACAAAAGGTATATATGCATCATATCATACAATAGACTCATATCCTTTACGAAGAATCCCTACCAATTAGAATATGACATATAAACACGCACAAATCTTAATAGTTACTTTACAAAAGAAAAGTACTCTAATGACCAATTAGTATTTAAAATTTGTAAAATATCATTAGTCACCAGGAATTGAATCAAATAGAGTGGATGCTGAAAAAAGAATGTGCTATTCATGGTTTTCTTAAGTCATCAGATCCCTACTTGAGTAAACTTATGAAAAAATAAAAGGATATGATGGCAGTGAAACAAACGTAGTCTAAGGTAGGTCTGTGATGAATCAAAATATCTAATCTAATCTCGGGGAAAAAATCTAAACTGAAATTTTAGAACAGAAGGCAGGTAATGCTAGAGACAAAGGACAAGCTAAAAGTTGTGATGTGGTTAAAATTGGTCTGTGTGCTTGGATATTTCCATACTTTAGTAGTTCTTCCTACTTAATGTGATTATAGTAAAGTAGATAATAATGCATGTAAATTAATCTCTAGGTCCTTTAGTTTTCCTATGCAGTCATCGCTCAGCCTAGAAGCTACCTTTATCATAGGGATGCAAGTATGGAATAAACAGAGTATATATGGTTCAGTAATATCTGTGGTTTCACACATGCACTGTAGGTCTTGGAACATATCCCATGTAGAAAAGGGGAATACTGTATACTAACATCCTCCATATTACCAGTTAGAAAGGTCCTTATCTTCTAAGGCCTCAAGATAAATAATGTTGGAAATTAGACGCTGCAATTAATTGTAACAACAGCCAAAGCAAACAGGAGACTAAATGCATAACTGTGAGGTATCTCCTAGTCTACAGTCAAGGCAGTGATGTGGAAAGAGGAGAAACCTAATATTTGGGATGGAAAATCAGTGTGAATGACTGGAGAATCTTCTAGCCCCCAATTCTGAAACTTCTGGTTCAGCACATACAGCTCTATCTTTCTTGCAAGATGAAGCAGTCCTACTTCCCTGGAGACAGTGTAGACCTCCATGGGGTGGGTGCCCCTAGATGATGTTTGCACTTCTCAAGTTCTTCTCTAGTTTCTCTTCACTGTATCTAAACCAATAAGTGTGGTCAGGTCTTAGTATGAGAGAAGTATATTCTGGCCCAGGAGAAAATAGCTTACTCCCTGAAATATTGCTAGACCAAAAAAATATATGTACTGATAAGAACAATGAAAACTGTGTCCAAATATATATTAAGTATGCTGAAACAGGGGGAACAGTCTCAAAGGCTGCCTAAGGAAAACTGAATTGGCATGTGATCATGGAGCCATTTCCTATGTCTCCCGATTTAATATTTTATCAATGATAAATAAAGCCAGGTTTGCTTCGGGGATGCTCCGTTGAAAGTTGCATTAGACAATGCCATAATGTCATGAAGTGTAGATGACAGAATCTGTTCATACAAAACAGTTAGGAGGCTCATAAAATTGGTCAGGCCATGCTTACCAGAAAAGCACAGAGGACACACACTCCACTCAGACAATAAGAAACGGAACCTGCATCATTAGGCAAGCACATGGTGAGTGTCCTCTGTATGTCAGGGTTGATGGTGGAAAGATATGTCCATAGAACTAGGCTCGGTAAGGTTGAGTGATGCTATGATGTGATTCTGAACAGCAGAAGTTCAGTTTTGACCCTCAACCATAAGAGGCACTAAAAGCATCAACATCAGAATGGGCAGCAGAATGTGGGAAATTAGTATACAAGTCTATGGCATTGGTTAATAAATTGTGATTTTTTTCCTGAATGGGTCTTTGATATGGCTTGGTAAATACATCTTGTAAAAAGAGCTGGAAACATATATGCATGAACATCACAGAATAGGTACATATTCCAATACGTGAACTTATAAGGTGCTCAATTTATTTTTCAAGTGGCCTCATTGATACATATTATAAGATGGATTCTATTTTTTTCTTAGTAGAGTTGACACACAAGTTTACATTAGTTTTTAAGTGTACAACATAATCATTTAAAGGTTTTGCACACTGAAGGAAACCATTGACAAAACAAAAAGGCAATTTGATAAATAGGAGAAGATATCTTTAAATGATGTATCAAATAAGGGGTTAATATCCAAAGTATATAAAGAACATATACAACTCAACACCACAGAGGAAGAAAAAGAAAAACAAATAAACCAATAAAAATGGGCAGAGGACCTAAATAGACATTTTTCCAAAGAAGATACAAATGGCCTACAGACACATAAAAAGATGTTCAACATCACTCATCCATCCTAAGGGAAATGCAAATCAAAACTACAATGAGATATCACCTCACACTGTCAGAACGGCTGCAATCAAAACCACAAGAGACAATAAGTGTTAGTGAGGATGTGGAGAAAAAAGAATCTTGCGCACGGTTGGTGGGAATGTAAATTGGTGCAGCCACTGTGGAAAACAGTATGGAGTTTCCTCAAAAAAAAAAAAAAAAAAAAAAAAAGAAATATCCTATGATCCGGAAATTCCACTAATGGATATTTATCCGAAGAAAATGAAAACAGTAATTTGAAAGGATGTATGCCCCTCTCGATTGGGAGATCTTAACCATGAAAAATAGGTAGGCAACCAGGCAATGGCCTACTTCTACAAACAGGAAAAAAAGAGTTGGTGAGAAACAGACTGATGTCAGATGCGACAATGGAAAATTACAAGTCCTCACCCTTTCCAGTTCTGAACCGATTTTAAGATCCATGCTCCGCATAATGAAAGCAAGACAGAAATACCACTGTATCACTCTATAATTATTCCTCCAGTCCTTTCTCAAAGGTATATGCAACCAGTTACCTTAGCAACTGTATACTGGAGAAAACTGAATACCTAAGGCATTTGATGTCTATTGGTCCTGATTCTAAAGGACACGAATACTATTATAGCTCTGTAGTGACAGTGAAGTTCTCACGGATGCAAAACACAAATGGAATCCTAGCCCAAGAGTCTCTTACGGTTTATCCAATATTTCTGAATTTCTAACTGCTGTTCGTGTTCCTGGTTCTTAAACGCTTAATTGATACAGATAATCAAAGAACAAACAGAACCTTCATGTTTGTTCCCTGATGGGAGGAAGTATCACCAGGAAAATCACAATTCATTATATTCTGGGGTCACCCTCAATGATAGAAAGTAATTCCCACCATATCCTCAATCCAAAACAGGTAAGTGAAGCTGAATTATATGGACTAGCCCAAATGCAACCAATAGTTATGCCTCAATCTCCATTTACTTCCAGTTATGGGGTTTTTACTAGCACTAACCAACAGACCATCTGGCACTCGATGTTTTGCAACTGGTCTGGCAAATGCATTTTTTTTTCAGTACTCATCAGAAAAAAGGATCAAAAACATCAAGGAACAACAGGATGCTTTACTCTCTTCCCCAGGGCTATGTTAATTTCCCTTCTGTCAGTTACTAGATAGTCCACTGGGACTCTTATCCTCCAGACCAGGGGTTTGGCAAGCTATAGCCAGGAGCCAAAAAGCTAGCCCGCATTTTTGTGCTTATTAGCTAAGAATGTTTTTTTTTTTCTTTCATTTTAAAGAAACATAAAAATAAAACAAAGCAAACAAATAAATGTAATAGAGAAGTTCATGTCCTATAAAACCTAAATATGTACTGCCTGGTCCTTACAAAGTTTGTCAAATTCCAATCTAGACCCTGGTATATCTTTCTTAGATGCTTATTTAACAATAAATATACATACAGTTTTCCCCATATTAAGTGGTGTTTTTTAATCCTTAAAACTACTAATTCCATCTCCACAACAATCTATGCAGATGAGTCTTGTTATTATGTTTATTTTAGGGATGATACAGTTGATGATGCTCAAAATGGTTCTGTGACTTGCCAAAGTCATACTGTAGCAGGATTCTTGCACAGAGAGTCATGACTGGGAGGCTTTTCTTTCCAGGAAGCAACTTTATTCCTTCCTGCACCACTCAGTTGGGTTCATACACTAAGAACTGAGCCCTGAACCACCACATGGGTAGTTTTCTATATATTTTCTACTTCTTTGTCTTCCATATATGGTAACATACAAACATGTAGTCTGCCTAAGCGGTCTCATGTTACAAGGTCGTGAAGGATGTTGTCATGTAAGTATACAGCCAGGTTGCCTTGAGGTTTTGTTTTTGTTTTTGTGTTCCTTTTCCTTAGGGAAGGGACCCTATCAACAATACAAGCTAGTGAATGCTGGAGTCAAGATTAAAACCTAGGTTTACGGCTTTATATTCTCTAATCCCCATTCCATAATTGAAAACATTTGTTATGTACTTAATATTCTTATAATCAAGTTTTATTGAAATTGTATTGAAGAGGCAAATATATATGAGAATTTGAGAGCAAATAAAAACAAAAAAAAAGTATTTAATGTAAAATGGTGCAAGCAAGTAAATGAAAATTTGGGGTTTCAAGTAAAGCAGCATCCTAGGGAAGTTTTTGTCACATTAGTGCTTCTTATATGAAAATACACATTAAAATTCATGAAACATGGTGTGGGAATAGAGAATAGGATTCTTATTACTCACCCAGCAATACCATGATTGGTCATTTTACGTAGTGAGATGAATAGAGTGACTAATTGGGTTAATTTCTGTAGCTACCTGTCTCTTTGTTACTTCCCTAGATTAAGAACATAATGGGGGAGCCTGACTAGCTCAATCAGTGGACCATGTGACCCTTGATTGTAGATTCATGGTTGTAAATTTGAGTTCCATCTTGAATATAGAGATTCCATAAAATAAAGGTTTGTTTTTTTTTTTTTTAAGAACATATCAGATGTCCAGATCATAGGTATATTAACACTGATCTATTGCTATGGTGATGGCAAAAAGAAGATTTCAGCCGCAGAAGTTTGGACTTCTTGGGCTCACAGGTGTAATCTGTATTGGAAAGTCAATAATTCATTAAAATATCTAATATCATTGCTAACTGGAAATTGTTGTCATCTCATAAGTGGGAAAACAATGTCTGGGGCTCTCTCATTTCTTTAATTTGCCACAATTTTGTAAAGCATACCTATTTTTCTGTTAGGAAGATTATGAAATAGCAGAATTCCCAGTCGAGGTAATTTAGAATGCCTTTTCTTTGCTTCTTATAACCAATTCGTCCTTTGGGGAGGGGGTGTTTTAATGTGTAATCCCTTCTATTATATTCTGAGTTTAATTTTGTAAGTGACTTTAGAAGCTGTGTGGAAATAAACACATATAGACCTTGGTATAAGAAGTATACCAACATAGAGAGTACTAAATTAGAAGAAGGAGAAAGGTCTGTATGTGAAATATATATGCTAAGAATAGTAGATAAACCTACTGATTATAAAACTGATTAATTAAGAGTTGTCTAACAAGTACACAACTCAGGCAGTGCTGAAACCTGACAAATATCTGTTCATTAGAATAATGACAATGCTTTATGTGAGGGCTAGAACATCGCCAGGTTTGCGCTGTTCTCATGAAGGCAAATCAGCTGGTTTGTTTCCCCTCAATTCTTCAATCTCTTTCTTACAAGGATTTTTACCCATCCCCTGATTTTCATAGTATGTATATGGCAAAATAATTCTTGAAATATGGCATTGGGTCTGCTTTATTATTCTATTTAAGTGGCTATTTCTCTAACCCCTCCAAGATGTTTTAAGGTATAGGATTGTCCTCCACATTATCACTTTTTTTTTAATTTCTTATTTGCCTTAGAAAATATTCCTTATAGTCAAAACCCTCTAATATATTTCCCAATAGCTTACACTCATTGGAGAATTTATTCTGAGACATGAGGAGGAAAAGCAAATAGCAGAGCACAGTTGTGGGTGAAGATAAATTTATTTTCATGAGCCATTGAGGAGAATTCTGAAGAATCTTCCAATTCCAAAGAAACATTATTTTCTTAAAGGCGAGAATATTCACGAGCCAAAAAAAAAAAAAAAATAGTACCTTAGGGAAGGTCAAGATTGAATACACAATTGTCCAGCCCTAGAAAGCTTTCTCTGTTACAAGTGTGGAATTATAATGAGAAGACACAACAAACTTCAAACTGGACCATTTTTTAAAAAGTTAGTGATGAATAGAAAGTTTAGATGGCAGAGCACCAGTGGACTAAACTTGATTAATCAAATAAAACTAACTCAGAAAAATTAGGTTGTATGCTCATTTGGCTGACCTTTTTTTATTTCATCAATAAGCAAATGCCTATTTGTTCACCTAAAATTTCTCTATACAATTGGTTGACATTAGTGTTCTCACCCTTTCGTGTCTCAATACACTGGCACAATTAAACGATGTGTCTAGCACTCATTGGTAGTTTTAATTATTAAATTATTTTTAGATTAAGCATTTCCGTGAACAGTTCGGAATTTAAAAACAAACACACAAAAGCATGAAATTGACTGCCTGCACCTGTGGACTTAGCTTCCATAAACTTGAGACAGTCTTATTAAAAGCAGGCCAATGAAAAATAAATTAAATAAATTAAAGGAGGCCAATACCAGAGAATTATTGACCTACATTTTTCTGGCATTGTAGGAAACAGGACCAGGTACTAACAATGTAGCAACTTTAGTGCTACATTTATATGGCAATTATAATGTAAATCCTCAGTTGCTACTTTATATTTTATTGGAAATGCATTGTGTGTGATCATCATACTAAATTTCATTCTTGAGGAAACAATTTAGTTTTAGGCTTTTTTTTTCTGATGGTTTTTCTCTTTTTGTTCTTGTAGTTCTTATGCTCAACTGTTTTGAGTTTGTTTTCCTTCCTGCCTGAAATCCTGAAGCCAATTCACTGACCTAAAAACCTTATTAAATTGCATATATCTTTTCATCATAAACCTAACAATTTTGCTGACACACTATCTTCTTAGGGGCACAAATTATTCTTAGGTGGTTTAAAAAAAATAGCTTTCACTAACAGTGTTTGCTTTTGCGTTGTTTTTCAAATGCAAAACATAGATGGCTGATAAGTGTCACAGCAAAACCCAGTATCATCAGTGCAAGCTTTTAATGTTCTATTTCAAAGAGCCAAAAGGAAAGAACAAGAAAAAAATATCCCAGCTCTACTTCTCTTTTACTGTTAAATTACTTATGATCAAGTAAGCAACTTAGGTTGTTTTAAAAGCTTGACACCTGTCATAAAAGATATTGAGGGCATCATCCAAATTCTAATATTCAATTCTATTCTGGGAGTTTAGAGGACTTTAAAATGATTTCTTGAGGATTCACATTAAAGCAGCTTCACCCATAGATGAAAATTGAAGGGTCTGATTTTGGAAGTGCCAAAATCCTGCAGCAAGGTGAGGTGACAGTGATTTCTCACTCTGAGGTTAGTGCCAACACACAGCGTCTGCTGATTTAGCTAAACAGTGTTTGACCTCATTTCTTAGTATGGCTTCATCTCTGTTTCTAAGCATATGCATGCAGTCTAAGTGTATATGCTGTTGATAGATTGTTCAAGAAGTAAGCATTTTATGCATTACTCCTGCCCTTTCTGGTTTTCCATTGTTCACCTTGTTGTCAAAAACAAACAACAACCACAAAACACTGCTGCATCCATTAGCAGGTGAGTAGGAACTGAAGGGAGTAGGGAGTTTTGCCCCATAATGTAGTTATAGCAGGAGGTTTGGGGAATCCAAGCCCTGGCGAAAACGAACTGAGTAGGCTTTACTTCTGTATGTACTAGGGGTATTGAACACGACCACAGTATATGCTAACTCTGAAAGTTTACAGAGTGGCATTAAATATTTATGTGCTGACTATATTACATCAGGGGCATTAATTCTAAGCTGTTAAATATTTAAGGACCTGGAGTGTTTAGCATGAGGACTCTTAATTATGTTTTTCATTGCACTTTAGTGACAACAGATATTGTTCGTAAAATTGAGAAAGCTTGGAGAAAATTCCACGTGGGTTCCCAAAGTATTTTGCCCATATAAATATAATGTTAACCTCTTCTTTCTACATATTAGGACATTGGAATCATGAAAATTTGGTGTGCTTATAGCATGTACATCATTTCTAAATTGGGTTAAAACTGCTATTTATAGACCCTAAAAAGAAATAAAATATGCATACCTATCCAAGGGCTCACTTACCTGCACTCTTATACATGCACATGGACACACACACACACACACACACACACACACACACTCTCAGACTGTCATCTGAAAATTATGATAACAACAGCACCCTCAAAATTAGAATTAAATACACTCATTTGTAGATCTATTGCTGAGCCTGGTGTATGATAAGTGACAAATAAATACAGTTCCCTATTCCATCTTTAAAACCAGTAAACAGGGGCACCTGAGCGGCTCAGTTGGTTAAGCATCTGACTCTTGATTTCTGCCCAGGTCATGTTCTCCTGGTTCCTGAGACATTTTAGCCCCACTTCTGGCTGTGTGCTCCCAGTGCAGAGCCTGCTTGGAATTCTTTCTCTCCTCTCTCTCTGCCCCTCCGCTGCTCACTCTCTCTCTTTCTCTCTCTATCTCTCTAAATAAATAAATAAATAAATAAATAAATAAATAAATAAGAAAAATACAAACAGCTGGCAGAAGGGAGGTGGGTGGCCAGATGGGATAAATAGGTAATGCGAATTAAGGAGGGCACTTGTGATGAGCACTGGGTGTTATATGTACATGTTGAATCACTATATTGTACACCTGAAACCAATATTACACTGTGTGATAACTAACTGGAATTTAAATAAAAACTTTAAAAAAGTCCAGTTGTAAGTAGTATATATTATAAACTAAGGACATGAAAAGAAAGGTGTTTCTCAATATATTTCTCAATAATCATGCTGATGATATTGTTTCTAAATATAATCGCCGTACCAATATCATCTAGGGTTTCCTCTATGCTATCTTCTAGGAGTTTCATAGTTTTGTGTTTAGCATGTAATTTTTTTTCAATAAATGAAATTTATTGTCAAATTGGTTTCCATACAACACCCAGTGCTCATCCCAAAAGGTGCCCTCCTCAATACCCATCACCCACCCTCCCCTCCCTCCCATCCCCCATCAACCCTCAGTTTGTTCCCAGTTTTTAAGAGTCTCTTATGCTTTGGCTCTCTCCCACTCTACCCCAAAGGCAAGGGAGTTAAAAGCAAAAATGAACTACTGGGACCTTATGAAGATAAAAAGCTTCTGCACAGCAAAGGAAACAACCAACAAAACTAAAAGGCAACCAACGGAATGGGAAAAGATATTTGCAAATGACATATCGGACAAAGGGCTAGTATCCAAAATCTATAAAGAGCTCACCAAACTCCACACCCGAAAAACAAATAACCCAGTGAAGAAATGGGCAGAAAACATGAGTAGACACTTCTCTAAAGAAGACATCCGGATGGCCAACAGCCACATAACATGTAGTTTTATGATCCATTCCGAGTTCAGTTTTGTGGAGATTGTAAATCTTAAGTTTAGATTCTTCTTTTTCTACTTTTTTTTTTTACATGCAGATGTTCAGTTTTTTTCCGTGTCATTTGTTGAAAACAATTTGTTGCATTGTTTTGTGCTTGCTCCTTTGTCAAATATCAGCTGATTATATTTTTGTAGGTCTATTTCTGGGCTCTCTATTCTGTTCTATGATGTGTTTGTCTATATTTTCCCCAATACCACACTGTCTTGCTTACTGCAGCTTTATAGTAAGTCTTGAAGTCAGGTAGTGTTAGTCCTCCAACGTTGTTTCTCTCTTTCAGCACTGTGTTTGCCACTCTTAATTTTTTTTTTTTTTTTTTTTTTTTTTTTGCCTCTCCATATAAACTGTAGAATCACTTTGTCTATATTCATAAAATAACTTTCTGGTATTTTGACTGAAATTGCACTGGATCTACAGATCAAGTTGGGAAGATCTGGCATCCTGACAATATTAAATTGTCTTAACTATGACGTGGGCTATCTGTCCATTTATTTGGTTATTTTTTATTTAATTCATCAAAGTTTTGTTGTTTTCTTCATGTACATCATGTACACGTTTTGTTAGATTTATACCCAAGCATTTCATTGTGAGGGTGCTAATTCAAATAGTACTGTGGTTTTAATTTTAAATTCTGCCTGCTCATTTCTGGTAACATAGGCAAGTGATAGGCTTTTGTATGTTAACCTTGGTTTCTGTAAACTTGCTACAATTGCTTAATAGTTCCAGGAGGGTTTTTTTTTTGTCATTTCAAAACAAATTTTCTACACAGAAGAAATTGTCATCTGTGACCAAAGACAGTTTTATGTCTCCTTTGCCAATCTCCTTTTCCCTTTTTATGTTTTATAGAATTTTCCAGAACCTGTAGTATAATGTTGAAAAGAAGTAGAGAGAGAAGACATGATTACCTTGTGTCTGATCTTAATTGGAAAGTTTCTCACCATTAAGTATGATGCTAGCTGTGTTTTGTGTGTTTGTTAGTTTATATATAGATAGTCTTTATCAAGTTGAGAAACTTTTCCTCTATCCTCTATCTGTGTCTCTCTGTATCGCTGCCCCAACCCATTCGCATTCTGTCTGTGTCTCTCTCAAAAACCAAAATAAACATTAAAAAAATTTTAAAAAGACAATTATGGAGTGTTAGTATAACTTCCTTAAATTTTGTGGAATTCACCATAAATCCAAGTTGCTCTTGTACTTCCTGTTTTGTAAAGTTATTATTGATTTAATTTCTTTAATAAACATAGACATATTCAAATTGTGTATTTTTGGGTGAGTTTTGGCAGACTGTTTTTCAAGGAATTTGTCCATTTCATCTGGGTTTTCAAATTTGTGAGCATAGAGTTATTCATTCATTCCTTCAGTTTCTGTGATATTTGTAGTCATGCCCCCACTTTTGTTTCTGATATTAGTGATTTGTGTCATCCACATTATTTTCTTAGTTAGCCTGACTAGAGCTTTATCAATTTTATTGATTCTTTCCCAGAACAAGCTTTTTGTTTTATTGATTTTCCCTACTTTTTTTTCGTTTTCAATTTTATTGATTCCCATTCTGATTCTTATCGTTTCTCATTTCTCATTCTGATCACTCATCATTTTCTGCTTACTTTGGATTAAATTACTCTCCTTTTTCCCATTTCCTCAGATGGAAACTTAGATTACTGATTTTAGATTTATCCTACTCTAATGTATGCTTTCAATGCTATACATTTCCTATTAAGCACTGCATTCCACAATTTTGATTAAGTTGTGTTTTCATTTTCATTTAGTTCAGAATACTTTTTAAATTTCTCTTGAGATTTATTCTTTTACCCATATGGTATTTAGAAGTGTATTGTTTAATCTCCGTGTATTTTGAGATTGTCCAGTTTTCTTTCTCTTGTTGATTTCTGGTTTCATCCCCTTAGGGTCTAAAAGCAGATATTGTATGATTTGTATGATTTGTATTCTTTTAAAATTGTTAAGGTGTGTTTTATTGTCCAGAATGTTGTCTATCTTAATGAATGTTTTATATAAACGTTAGAGAAAAAGTAAATTCTGTTCTGGAATAGACTACAGATGTCAATTCTATCTAGTTGATTGATGGTGCTGTTGAGTTCAACTATGCCTTTACTAATTTTCTGTCTGGTTGATCTGTCCATTTCTAAGACAAAAGCTTTGAAGTCTCCAACTATGATCATGTATTTATCTATCTTTTTTGCATTTCTCTCAGTTTTTGCCTCATAGAGTTTTCATGCTTTATTAGGTGCATACATGTTAAGAATTGTTGTGTCTTCTAGGAGAATTGACTCTTTTATTTTTATGTAATGTTTTTCGTTATCCCTGATAGCCTTTTAATAATTTTAATGTCTGCTGTCTTGTTCTGATGCTTGATTTGTCTCTTCAAATTGTGTGTGTGTGTGTGTGTGTGTGTGTGTGTGTGTATGTGTATGTATTTTCCTTCTGATATGGTTTGTAATTTTTTCTTGCTAGCTAAACATCATGGATCAGGTAAAGGGGATTGCTGCACATAGGTCCTTGGTAATGTGTTGGTAAGGTATGGGGTGAGGGAAACCATTCTATGGCCCTAAGATTAGGTCTAGGTATTTTAGTTGAGCTTATTTCTATTTCTCTGGATGATGAACTTCACAAGTTCTCAGTTTTGTTTTTCTCCTCCTTAATTGGGACAAGATGACTAAAGTGTTCTGCAGTTGGGTATTTTCCTTCCTCTAGATAAATTAGGCTCTGATAAAATCTGATAAAATCAACAGGTTAAGCTCTGGTTAAATAGTTTCTTGTAAGGGCAAACCTTGTTAAAAACAAACAAACAAACAAACAAGCAAACAAGCAAACAAACAAACAAAATGCTCTGGGATATTTCAAAATGATTCTTTTTCCATTTCTCCTGCTAGAAACAGGAAGAGATATTTCTCTGACATGTACTGTGGGAACTTGGTCAAAATCCTAGAGGCAAATGTCACAGTAATGTGGAGGCCATCCTATCCCATGATTGGGTTCTCCCAAAGTTTTTAGCTCATAGAACTCTCCACCCTGAGCCTCTAGCAATTTGTCAATTCCAGTTCAGGTTTTCCTACTCACCGCCGGATCCTGCAGAATTTCTGGTCCTGAGTTTCTGCTGTGTTTGCCTGTTGGTCTTCAATCCTGAACACAATGGTTTGCCCTGTTGCCTCCCTTTTCTTATACATCCAAGGAAAAATTGTTGATCTTTTCAGTCTGCTCAGGTTTTTACTGGTCAAGAAGGAATGGCAACCTCCAAGCTATTTAAATGCAGAACCAGAAACCAGCTAAATTAAAGTATTTCTACATATATTTCTACATTTCTACCAAACAAAAATTTAATTTTGTGTTCCATCCAAATCTCTAAGCCTTTAATAATTCTATTCCTGTGCATATATTTGTCCTCTAGAACTTCTACTTTATGATTCCCTTGAAAGTTAGCTGGAGACCATCAGATTAAGAGCCATTTTTCATAATAATAATAATAATAATAATAATAATAATAATAATTAAAACTCTTATTGGGTGTGTGAAAATATCTTTTGTATCTGAGATCTCAAAGTGATAAAAAATAAACATGTTTTGTCATGTATGTCTGTGACCCAAATACAGCTCTCAACCTCCTACTAGTAACTTGGGAAGAATCTTCTTTTGTGTTGTATTCCATTCTCACCAGCTCAGGATGGATAAGACTTTGCCAAATGCTCAACTTTGTCTCAGCCTTTGAATGTCAAAAAGACCTAGCTCAATAAGTGCAAGGTCATTATGGTTGTTTTCTCCCAAAAGCCAGAGAACATGCAATGGCTGAGAGAGAGAGAGAGAGAGAGGGAGGATTTTCTTTGGCAAGTTTTGTTTTTAGATTCAGATTCCACTCTCCATTTGAGTATTTATCTTTCCTGTGAAAAACAGTGAGAACCTGAACTTTAAAAGAGTTTAATTCACAACTCACAGGCAGTTGCTGGAAAATCTCAGGGGCCCTGGCTCAAATAAACTTAGAATTAATAGAAGAAAAGAAGAAGGAGGAGGAGGAGGAGGAGAAGAAGAAGAAGAAGAAGAAGAAGAAGAAGAAGAAGAAGAAGCTGTATTCTTTTCTAGCTTTTTTCTCCAGAAAACAACTTGTTGTAAGGAGTGTTAGTTAAATAAACAATTAACTGATGAGAGTATTTAGACTAAGGTAGGCAGTGAGGGAGACAGGAACTATAGCAATCCATAAAGACTTCTTCTAAAAGAACCAAAAGGTGTTAGTTTCAAAAACAGGAAAAAATCAAGCATATTTGATTTAATTAATTTTAATGACATAATAATTTCTTCAACTCTTCAACCTTCCATGAAGACGGTAAAGAAGACATTATAAAAACAAAACTACACTAAATCGATGTTCTACAAAAGTTGATCTTTGAATACATGTGTTTGATATTCTTCCTTGAACCTGCAATATTATTTCTTATATAATATTCAAAACTAGCTGATGCAAAAAGCCAAAAGTCAACCTTACGAGGTTCTAAAATTTCAAACTCTTTACACATCTCTCCCATAGTTTAAGTAGGAAAAATAGTCTAACTGAATAATAATGTAATTCCTTCTGAAAAACCTCTATGACTATTAATTTCACAGCCAATTTTAACACAGGTTGAAACTAACAAAGTTAGTTTTTTTATGAAACTAACAAAGACTGAAATATTACAAGGTAGCATATTGAAGTGGTAAGGGTTTCACTAATCTTTGTCAAGCAGAAAGTTTAGTTGGTGTTGTTTAATGAATATTGAGGCATTCAACCAGGATCACACGATGAAGCATAAAAACTGGCTAAGAAAGGATTTAGCAGTACATCATTGTTTTGTTTTGTTTTGTTATCATTCAGTTTCTATTTTTTTTTCTTTATCCTCTGGATATAACATAGCTGTCTAACATCCAGATAGGAAATACTATTTCTTATTTTTTTTTAGGAAAAAGATAAATTTTGAATGGATGTCTTCACCTGTTGCACAGCAGTTGAGGCATGAAAACAGCAGCAAGGCAGAGCCAAAAGATACATTATGGAATTTGTGGAAAAAAAATAACAATCAAGACACTATTCTTTTAAAAGGTGGTCCAGGGGCACCTGGGTGGCTAAGTTGGTTAAGCATTCAGCTCAGGTCATAATCTCACAGTTCGTTGAGTTCGAGTCCTGAATCGGGCTCTGTGCTGACAGCTCTGAGCCTGGAGCCTCCTTCCAATTCTGTCTCTTCCTCTCTCCCTATTCCTCCCCTGATTGCACTTTGCCTCTCTCTCTCTCTCTCTCTCTCTCTCTCTCTCTCTCTCTCTCTCAAAAATAAATACTCATTATATATATATATATATATATATATATATATATATATATATATATATGGTCCTGCTGAAAAGGAGGATATAGGGCTTCTAGTAGAGACTGTGAACTTGGCACAGTTCAGAGAAATGATAGCCAAAGTTTAAGGTGTAGGGGGCACCCGGATGGCTCAGTCGGTTAAGCATCTGACTTGGGCTCAAGTCATGATTTCACAGTTCATGAGTTCAAGTCCTCAGTAGGGCTCTGTGCTGACAGCTCAGAGCCTGAAGCCTTCTTCTGATTCTTTCTCTCTCTCTCTCTCTGCCCCTCTCCCCACTCACATTCTGTCTCTGTCTCTCTTTCTCAAAAATAAATAAAAACATTAAAATTAAAAAAAATATATATTAAGGTGTGTGGTTGCAAGAATCAATATTTTTTAATAATTAATGTAGAGGCTGATTTGGGCATACAGGTTTGAGTGATGGAATATAGAAAGGGCCCACAGTGACTAGCCGCCTGAATACACACAGGTCCATCAGGCAACCCACCTCAACATATCCAAAGGTCCTAACCAGCCAATGGGCTACTTACAACCAAGCCCAGTTCCCAAAAAGGGGGAAATTTCATAAGTCGCCATACCTCCTTACCTTCCCCTTTAAAAATGGTCCCTACCCACTTCCTCTTGGAGACAGCCTCTCATTTGCTGTCCTGCCTATTGTTCCCTTGTGATATTTTCCATAAATTTCTATCTCTTTTGTTCTGCTTCAGGTTAATTATTTTCACTGCCCATGCCATTGACGTCCATCCAATTGGCACCCCACATTTGGGGGCACCATCGGATTGGGAGAGACACCACATTTAGACACCATAATTAATAAGTGTTGTATTCTAAAGAAAAAATAGATTGAAAGATAAACACATTTTAGTGTCATTATATAAACTGTCATTTTTAAATAATGATACTAATTCCACAATCTGGACATGGAATGTAATCCTCTTACTTTGCAGTCATGCTTGATCATCAGTTGAATTAAATGTCAACCTTACATAGACTTGAACATCTCCAGAATTGCTACCATTCACCCTCAAGTCTGTTAACACAAATGCCACAGAGAAAGTAATGTTAACTTGCATCATGCTTGAAAGGGATCTGTACATGACTGGTACTTAAAATCACATTACCCTTATACACACATATTCTCAAGCTTACCTACTATCTCATCTCTAATTCTTACTAACAATGAAGATGTTCTTTTCCATGTGCAACAGAAATGATACATTTTTCTCATTAAACTTATAAGACTTCAATTTATACACATCTCCATTTCCTGATCGACAGAAATGTATTTACATTTTTCTGCACAAAGACTTGTGTATATTCCCCTATGATCTCAGCACCTTCAATTACTTGACTCTATCTAGGTAATATGTTTTGATCAAACCAGGATAAACATAAATGTGATGGAGAAGAGCTTATCTTCAGGATCTTCCTATCCCTTAAGGTTTCTTTCAACTCAAATATCCTATCCATACATGCATACTTTTTCTCTCTGTCATTTGCAATATGAATGGAAAGAGAATGGAAAGGGAAAAGAGAAGGAAATGGGAGGGAAGGAAAGAATGGAGAAAATAAGAGAAGGAAGAGAAGGCAAGGGGGAATTAATTAGGACTATGATATTACTGAGCATCAGATTAATAAAGGATATATTATAATAATCTTCAAAAAGAAGTTTGTCATGTGTATCACTATGTTCAATATATAAATTTGGGGGTAATATAAAATTATATTCTTCTAGTTAAAATTATTCTAACATAAAAACTGATGCTTACAATTTCTCTTTTCAGCAATCATGTGGTTCATTTCTCTCTCTTTCTACACATTCTCAGGATGCTGAAATTTCAAGGTTAAGAGTTGTAGCCCCTGTTGTGGGAAACAGACATAATGACAATTATATTATGTTATAAAAATGCCTTAGAAGTAATAAAGGAAGGCATGACAAATCCATCCTGAGAAACTGGGGAAGTAATATTTGAGTTAGCTCCTTCGGGACTATAAGGATGGATTGTATTTTATTAGAGTGATAAGAAGTAACATGAAATATAAAGCCCAGATACTTGTAACATAATCTTATGTTTGAGAAAATAGGTGAAATTTAATACAACTAGATCATAGAAAGCATGAATCATGACTGTAACCAAAAGTGGGATTAGAATGCGATTTCAGAGACATTTCAGACTGCAAAAAGAGGTTCACTCTTTTACCTTCAATCAGTAGCAACTATGTTACAAAGAGCAAAAATTGAGAAAGGTATGACTAGATCCATGTTCTAATGGAATAATGTAAAAGAGAGAATAGACCAGAGAGGAATAACGAGATGCCTTTAAAAGGTCTATTAAAATAGTCATGGTATGAGATAGTGACAACCTGATAAAAGTCAATGGAGGTAGGAATTAAGAAAAGGGAATAATCAAGAGGTACTTACTAAAAACTTTGGACTGAGAATGGTGCTTTATTACATTAAATCAGTGTTCTGACAGTTAATGAGAAACAATGTATTCAAAAGTATAGCATACTGAATTATTACCAGCATGTGAAATTTATAAGCCTATTTTATAAAATTCAAGTGAATTGTTTTGGTATCTTTTCTTGCATCTACCTCAAATAATATTTTATTATTATAATAGTTCTAGTAAGCAGGCAATATTACCCCCTTGAGAGATGAGCAAGTGAAAGATTTGCTTTAAATTAGTAGTTCAAGGTCACATCTTAGATCGGAGATATAAACCAGCTTAGTTGTTGCCAGAGAGTCCAAGTTTGTTTGATTAAGTCCAACAGTTCAAAATTACTTCAAATATTTGTGAGCTGGTGTCAAGAACATGAAGGTAGTGAAGTAACACGATAGCCAAGACCAAAATGTTGGTGTCAGAAGACCAATACCAGAGACGTGGGGAAATAATCACACTTGGCCTTTAGAGAAGACTGAGGATAATGGAGCTGGACTTCATCTACGCATACCAAAAGGTGACATTATGTCAAATATTTATATTTTTCTGTATAAAACATATTATCCCACAACATTTACAAACAGAAAAAAAATAACTGTAATAAGGTTTACTTTTACTTGTCATTTTAAGATTTGAAGGAAATACTGTGGAGTATAAGGCATTTCTTATTATGGTCACGACGTACGACTCACAACGTCTAGAATGCTAGCATTACGGTGTAAGTTCCGTCGATCTCAAGGACAGTCATGAATACAAAATGAGTGGCATAGGAAAAGACTATGTATACGTCTTAGAGTATCTTTCTCATACGTGTTTTTCCTTTTAGTATGGACCTACCCATGCAATTGCAGCTGGTGAAGAAGTAAACCACAAAAGGAATCACAGAAATGTCAGAATTAACAAGTCTCTAAAAGGCATTTATTTATGCTTCTTAATTCATTTAAGAAATGAATGCTTAGCTGGGGTTCCTGGGTGGCTCAGTCGGTTGAGCGTCCGACTTCGGCTCAGGTCATGATCTCACCGTCTGTGGGTTCGAGCCCCATGTGGGGCTCTGTGCTGACGGCTCAGAGCCTGGAACCTGCTGCGGATTCTCTGTCTCCCTCTCTCTCTCTCTTCCCCTCTCCCACTCATGCTCTGTCTCTCTCTGTCTCAAAAATAAAATAAACATTAAAAAAAAAAAAGAAATGAACGCTTAGAAGTATAAATGGCCTGTTTTGGTCAAACTTTTAATGACATACAGGGTTAAAATACAGGATTGCTGCTGTTTCATTTGATGCCCCTTCCTTCACAAAGCCAAACAAATAATCATGCTATACTATCTTAAAAATATTATCAAAATACAAGAAAATAATTGCTTGGTTCTTTGGAAAGGGGATGAAATAAATAAGCAAATATAAGCTGACATCTTGAAGAAAACGAATTGATATATTTAAAGAGATGCTGAAACTAATGTAACGTCACATACCAGCTAAAATCAAATAAAAATTAAGTAACACAATACATGTTTAAGTTTTTTTTTTTTTTCCAACGTTTTATTTATTTTTGGGACAGAGAGAGACAGAGCATGAACGGGGGAGGGGCAGAGAGAGAGGGAGACACAGAATCGGAAGCAGGCTCCAGGCTCTGAGCCATCAGCCCAGAGCCCGACGCGGGGCTCGAACTCACGGACCGCGAGATCGTGACCTGGCTGAAGTCGGAGGCTTAACCGACTGCGCCACCCAGGCGCCCCAAGTTTTTTTTTTAATAAAGAAATATAACACTACCTATGATGGAGGCAGGAAAGTACTTTATCTTCATTTATTTTTCCCTCCTATAAGTTTATTTCCTCCATAAAAAAAAAAAAAAAATGACAGCAAAGAGTTAAGCCAGAGATTTACTGAATGTTACATATATAACATTGTCAGAATATAATGCATGATTCCAAGGCAATTGACAAATGCATTTTCATAATTATTTCCACTTACTCTTTGGGGGAAGGTGGGGACTGAGCATTTTCAATTGCTCTTTGAGGCAGAATCTCAGCTAGACAATAGATTGTAATTAGAATACTCCCAAGGAAAAAAGAGAACTGCACTCCCAGCATCCTGAGATAGCAGTCAAAATGCAGCAGGTGGGCAAGAATTACAGCATGCCAGCAAGAGACAATATTTCAGTGACTACAACAGCCTACAGAAAGGAAGTGAAATAACATAAATACAATAAGAGCATGGGTGTAGCAGCCTCCACTCTGTTAATTAGACTGCACTCACACTTCAGTGATGCAGTAATAATCCACTCCATCCCCTTTAACCAACAGTTCAAATTCTGCCATGATGTTCCAGGCAGATAAAGAATGTGGTATGATGTGTTTCACCAACTCAGGTATCATTACGTTACTGTCCTCGTTATGATAAATCTTTCAAATACTTTTTTGCCTTCAGATGAAAATATTTGTGGTAAAATTATTACTAATATTTTAAAGGTCAACTTAGAGATTTTTATATTATTTCTGTCACTGACGCTCACGTGCCTGAAATCATCTACCAATAATGTTCTGTTTTTCTTTAATGGAAGGCACAGAATTTCTAAATACAGCGCCACATTTCACTTTGGTCTTGGTTTCTTACATTAGTGATGATTCAAATGAATTTATACCCAAGGAAACAAAAAATTCTGTACCTTGTCAAGTGAAACATCATGTAACAGAGTAAAAGTTACTTAGTATATTTCATATTGTACACACATACAACTCCTGTTCTTTTCTTCACTCCTTCAACAACCCGGTGATAAGCATTTGCCTTCAATGTCCGTATGAACGTAAATGTACACAGACAAGCATATGATAGATCTGTGCATCTATGTCAATATAAAACAGATTCTATATCAATTGCATTACACTGCTTTTAGTTTTTGAAAAAGCATTCTGTAGTGCTATGAAACTATTCACACAAGTGTCTAAAGAAAAGTAGGATTAAAATCATGCCAGCCCAACTTTAAATCAAACTAATTTGGAAGACAAGACTCCTGTTTGACGTTGGTTTTCCTTACTATTGTTAATAGCAGTTCATCTGCAGTGCAAGTTGCGCTATTAGTCACCTCTGAAAATTGGCCACTTTTTCAGTCTGACACTTTTGCAGAATTGTTGAGGCCCATTGGTTTCTTCCTGCCCGTGATTAAGCTCACCACTTCCTCAAATCTAAATGCTTACTATTTAGCCAAAACAATAGTAGCTAACAGCATACTACTTGTTTTTCACTTGCATTTGAAATTGAAGATTTTAAATTGGTTCTTTTACTTGTTGTTGTTTTCTTTTGTTCTGGTTTTGTTTTTGCTTTTGCTTTCTCTTCTTTTGCCTGTTTCCCCTTAAGAACCCAGGGTGAATGATCAATGTACCTTGCTTGGCGCACTCTTGTTTGGTGAGAGACAACAGGCTCTTTCTCCTTCTTCCTATGATCTCAAGAAACTCTCCTGGGCTGAAGGGGCAGTGACAGTCCATGATTTTTCATACTCCAGTCAGGGACTGTGTTGATTAAACGCACTTCACAAAACTTCACTACAACCTATTTTTCTCCTTTCCCAGCACAAGGCTCAGGGACAGGCTCAGAAGTTGATTAGGTGATAAGGGACTGAGCTTTCAGGGTGTTTCTATCTTATAATGTGATTAGCATAGATCCCAAGCTCCTGATTCATCTGGTCTTGTAAAGGAATATAACTGATGTCTTGGAATAAAAAAAAAAGTAGTCATAGATGTACTTAAAAGTACAGACTGCACACTTCCACAGTCTTCTAGAATGAAAATAGCATATGATTGTGCAGATAAAATACAGTGAACAGAAAATAGACCACTGATTTTCTTTTCTGATCCTAGTCAGAGTCACTATGATATGAAGGAGCAACGATTAGCCTGAGTACTTTTGTGAAACTGCAATTTGCTTAGAATGTGGAACTAAATATTATAAAAATGAGGATCTGTTTGAATTTGCTTTCAGTTACAGATCTTCCAAACTTTTGGAAGACCGAAAGTTTTTGAAGCATTCCAATGAGATTTAAAAACAAATTAAAAGCACCTGACGTCAATAGACTTTAAAACAAATGCATTTTGTCTTTTCTTTGTTTTCTTACCACAAAGGAGTAATATTTTCCATTTGGAAGTTGGGGCACTTATAACATTGTACTACTTTTTCTTAAATGTAATTTATTGTCAAATTAGCTAATATACAGCGTTTACAGTGTGCTCTTGGCTTTGGGAGTAGATTCCCATGATTCATCACTTACCTAAAACACCCAGTGCTCATCCCAAGTCCCCTCCTCAATGTTCATCACCAATTTTCCCCAACACCTTCTCTCTATTAAAAGTCTCTTATGGTTTACCTCCCTCTCTGTAACTAATTTTTTTTTTCGTTCCCTTCCCCCATGATGCTCTGTTAAGTTTCTCAACTTCCACATGTAAGTGAAAACATATGATATCTGTCTTTCTCTGATTGACTTATTTCACTTAGCTTAATACCCTCTGCTTTTTTGACATAAATTAGGGAGACAATTAAGACAAGCAGCATCACAGCAGTAAAGAGTAAATCTGAAATCGGTGCCCCTTCCTCCACCTCCAAACTGCTGCAACTTCTGCAAATAACCCCTGACCTAAATCTTTCTCGAGGTCAAAGGTATATTAACTCCAGCACCCATGTGGCCAGGCATCACAAAGAGTGTGTAAGATGTTGTATTGTCTATGAATGACACATTTGTTTAACATGAGTCTGCATTATGTGTAGTCTGTGCATAATTCACCTTATTCATCGTTTGAAAAGGCTAAAACTCATTGGTGACAGTGACACTATCTTTCTTTTTGTCCATTAGTGGGTTGACTAGCACAGGTGGAAGAGTTGTACAGAAAACGGAAGATGATAGTTTCATTATTTATTTATGTGTACTCTTGAAAAAAAATTTTTTTCTCTGAAAAATAAAAACATTTTTTTAAATTTTTTTAATGTTTATTTATTTCTGAGACAGAGAGAGACAGAGCATGAGCTGGGGAGGGACAAAGAGAGAGGGAGACACAGAATCCGAAGCAGGCTCTAGGCTCTGAGCCATCAGCACAGAGCCCAAGGTGGGGCTTGAACCCACGAACTGTGAGATCATGCCCTGAGCCAAATTCAGATGCTTTATTTCCTTCCTTCTGCTAAGTTTGGGCTTAATTTGTTCTTCTTTTTCCAGTTCTTTAAGTTTTATAGTTAGGTTGTTTAAGATCTTTCTAATTTACTAATAGGTGCATTTTATTTTTTTTTTTTAATTTTTTTTTTCAACGTTTATTTATTTTTGGGACAGAGAGAGACAGAGCATGAATGGGGGAGGAGCAGAGAGAGAGGGAGACACAGAATCGGAAACAGGTTCCAGGCTCCGAGCCATCAGCCCAGAGCCCGACGCGGGGCTCGAACTCACGGACCGCGAGATCGTGACCTGGCTGAAGTCAGACGCTTAACCGACTGCGCCACCCAGGCGCCCCAATAGGTGCATTTTAAAAAATATAAACCTTGCTCTGAGAACAGCTTTTGCTGAATTCCGTAATATCTGATATGTTGTATTTCTATTTTCATTTGTTTCAAATATTTTTTTAAAAATTTTCTTCTTGATTTGTTCTTTGACCCAATGGTTGTTTACAAATGTGTTTTTTAGGTTCCACATATTTGTAGATCTTCTCACTTCTTCTCCTTAGTGATTTCTAGTTTCATATTATTGAGGTCAGAGAAGATAGCTAAAATGACTTTAATCTTCTTAAATTTACTAAAACTGGTTTTGTGAACTATCACATGTGATATATCTTGGAGAATGTTCCATATGCACTTGATGCTGTTAGATGGAATGTTCTGTTTATGTCTATTAAATCCATTTGTTTTAAAGTATTGCTCAATTCCAATGTTTCCTTGTTGATTTTCTGCCTGGACAACTTGTCCATTGATAAAAGGAGGCATTGAAATCCTTTACAATGATTGGATTGTTGTCTGTTTCTCCTCTAATATCTGTTATTTGCTTAATATATTTTGGGGCTCAGGTGTTGGGAGTGCACATATTTACAAGTGTTATATCCTCTTGATACACTGATTACTTTCATTATATAAAACCTTTTTTAGTATCTCTTTACTTTTATTAGCTTGAGGTCTGTTTTGTCTAAGGTAAGTATGTCTACACCCATACTTGTTTGCTTGAAATATCTTCCATCTTTTCACTTTGAACCTACGTGTGTCTTTAGAACTGAAATGAGCGTCCTGTAGACAGTAGGCATGCAGTTGGGTCTTATTTTGTGTTTATCCATCCAACCACTCTGTGCCTTTAGATTGTTGAGTTCAATCCATTTATATTTAGAGTGATTATTGATATGTAAGGATTTACTACTGTCATGTTTTGCCTTGTGGTTATTTTGCCTCTCCATAATTTCTTTCTCCTTCTGTTTCTGTCTTTGTAAGCTGGTGTCTTTTCATGGTGATTTTCTCAGTTTCCCCTTTTTAGGTTTTGTGTCTCTGCTCTTGACTTTTGCTTTGCATTTCCATGAAGTTTACAAAAATTTTTATAGAAAAAAATTTGTTTTTTTTAATGCTGATAGCAATTTACTTTCATTCCCCTATGAAGTTTCCATACTTTTACTCTTCACCTTTTATATTTTTGATGTCACAAAATATCTTTTTATGCTATGATTTTGTTACCAAGTTGTAGTGGCTCTTTTTAATGTTCTTCTTCCTTTCACCTTTATGCTATAATTAAGAGTTTAATATACTATTCTAAACGTGAATTACAGTTTTATTTTTTTAATTTTTTTTTAATGTCTATTTATTTTTGAGAGAGACAGAGACAGAATGCGAGTGGGTTAGGGGCAGAGAGAGAGAGGGAGACACAGAAGCCGAAGCAGGCTCCGGGCTCTAGCTGTCAGTACAGAGCCCAATGAGGGGCTCGAACTCACCAGCTGTGAGATCATGACCTGAGCCTAAGTCGGACGCTTAACTGACTGAGCCACCCAGGCCCCCCTGAATTACAGTTTTCTAATTTTGACTACTTATCACCTTAATCAGAGTTCTTTGTGCTTCCATCTTTTTGTTTCAGCTTGAAGGGCCTCCACATCCTATAAGGCAGGTCCGGTGATAGTGAACTCTCTCAGCTTTTGTTCATCTGGAAAAACTTCTACTTCTCCTTCAAACCTGAAGGAAAACTTTGCCAAATAGAGTATTCTTGGCTGGCAGTTCTTATCATTCAATATTTCCATTGTCATTCCACTCTCTCCTGGCCATAGAGTTTTCCCTGAGAAATCTGCTGATACTTTAATGGGAGTTCCCTGTAGTTTACCATATTTTTGTTTCTTGTTTCATTAAAATTCTTTCTTTATCACTGACTTTTGGCAGTTCTAATATAATGTGTCCTGGAGAAGATCTTTTGTGTTGAGACAATAAGGTGTTCTGTTAACTTCATAGACTTGTATATCCAGTTACTTCCCTGGGTTTGGAACATTCTCAGTATCATTTCTTTAAATATGCTCTCTGTCCTCTTCTCTCTTTTCCTTCTGGAATACCAATTACTCTTATGGTGGCTTTCCTAATGGAGTCTGATACTTCCTGTAGGGCTGTCTCACTTTCTAAAATCTTAGTTCTCTCTTCTCTCCTGAATCATTTCTTATTCCCATCTTTAAACTAACTTATCCTCTTTTCCATCGAATCTTCTCTATTTTGAATGCTTTTTAATGCATTTTTCACCTCATTTATTGACTTCTTCCGTTCTAGAATTTGGTTATTTTTTTTAAGAATCTCAATGTCTTTGGTCAAGTACTCTTTCTGTTTAATAATTTTATTATTGAAATCCTTGTATTGTCATTTTGAGTTTTCTTGTAGCTGTTGAATTTCTTCATAATAGCTGTTTTGAATTCTTTTTCAGTTAGACCTCAGATATTCCATATCTCTGGGTGTTAGACGGAGGGGAATTTTTTACCTTTTCTGGCAAGAAGCCTCATTGGAAGGTATTTCCAGGACCATTAGGTCATGGATAGGCAAATTTTTTCTATAAAACTTCTGATAATAAATATTTTACAGTGTGTGGGCCACATAGAGTCCCTGTTGCAACTTTCATGTTTTCTTTCACAACTCCTTAAAAATGTACAATTCTTAGCTCACTCGCTATACGAAAACAAGATGTGAATCTAATCTGGCCATGGGCGATAGTTTATTAACTCCTGGTAGATGTGATCTATGCAACCCATAACTCCTGAGGTATGGACAAATCAAAAGTCTGGATCTCCCCCTTGCCCATTAAAGGGGGCACTTTTCACTTAAAAGAATGTGTCAGGTTCTAAATTCAGCTGAAGTTCATCAACACGCAAAGTTAATCTTCTATTAGTATTATTATGACTATTAATTATCTCCACTTTACTACTAAATGTCACGAGACAATAATTTAACTTCAGGTATAGAAAGGCACTTCATTACGTAAAATTCCCTAAGCATTTTAATTTTTTGAGCCTGACACTCATTTCAATTTACTTAGTTTCTTCAGAAGCATTTATTCACCATGATCTTATAAATATTATTACCTTATGTTTTCCTGCTGCAGCTTTTTTCCTAAATCTGTGCCCTAATGAAGCACAAAGTTCTTTTTTTTTTTTTTTAATTTTTTTTCAACGTTTTTTATTTATTTTTGAGACAGAGAGAGACAGAGCATGAACGGGGGAGGGGCAGAAAGAGAGGGAGACACAGAATCGGAAACAGGCTCCAGGCTCTGAGCCATCAGCCCAGAGCCCGACGCGGGGCTCGAACTCACGGACCGCGAGATCGTGACCTGGCTGAAGTCGGATGCTCAACCGACTGCGCCACCCAGGCGCCCCTTGAAGCACAAAGTTCTAAGAGATCACACATTATAACTAATTAGATGATTCTTTTTATTTATAAAATTTTCTTTGCTTCTTTTTTTTAATTTTAGAGAGAGGAAGAGAGTGCAAATGAGGGAGGGGCAGAGGGAGACAGGGAGAGAGAGAGAGAGAGAGAGAGAGAGAGAGAGAGAGAGAGAGAGAGTCCCAAGCAGGTGTCATGCTTAGCCCAGAGCCCAATGCAGCGATTGAACCCATGACCCTGGGATCATGACCTGAGTCAAAATCAAGAGTCACACACTTATCTCACTGACCCACCTATGTGCCCCTTGATAAGGCTGTTTCTTAATGTTCTTTATCAACTTCATTAACATATACTTATAATAAAAATCCACCAGTTTTAAGGGTACAACTTGATTAGTTTTAAAAAGTATATAATGATATAACAACACAATCATAATATAGGACATTTCCATCACTCCATGTGTCCCTTTGGTGCAGTCTCTCTTTCCCAAGCCCTGGACTCTGGAAACTCCTGGCCCACGTTTTATCCTTTATTTGTGCCTTTCCTAGAATTTCATAAAAATGGGATCCTACAATATGTACTCTTTGTGTTTGGCTTCTTTTTCTTAGAATAATGCATTTGGGATTCAATGGTGTTGTTGCATGTACCAATACTTTATTTCTTGCTACTGCTGAGCAGTATTCCATCATCTAGCTATTTTTTAATCCATTTACCAGTTGATAAATGTTAGGGATCATTTCCATCTTCTCCTTTCTGGGAATTACATTTGTACGCATGAACTTTTAGATCGTTCATTGTGTTGGACACATGTGATTAGATGTTTCTTGATTGCAAGGAATTGCAAGTTTTCTATTTGTAACATGAATGTGAATTTTCCTGCATTTCAGACAATTTCAGAGTTATAAAAAATATCAAAATGCTCTATTTCTGCAGGTGCATTTAAAAAAATTCCTAGTCCAAATTTCCTTGTTCATTTTGTATTTTGAATTCAAACATCAAATCTGAATCTGGTCAATTTAAACAAACAAACAAAAAAACACAAAAAAATAATTTGATGGAAAGATAAAAAATAACATGTAAATAACCAGGTATGTTAAGAGTAAGAATTGAGGCAGCTTATTCAGGTCATGTTTTCAGGGCCCTGCAATAAGATCAGATAATCTCCAAATGTTTTTTTTTATATTTATTTATTTTGAGACAAAGGGAGAGACAGAGTGTGAGCAGCGGGAGGGGGAGACACAGAATTCGAAGCAGGCTCCATGCTCTGAGCTGTCAGCACAGCCTGATGCAGGGCTCGACTCACAAACCACAAGATCACGACCTGTGCCAAAGTCAGACGCTTAACAACTGAGCCGCCCAGGGGCCCCTAAATCAAATTAATTTAAAAATAGAAGGCATACACAATGGAAGAAATAGTTGTCATCACCAAAACACATGAAAAACCAAAGTTAAAAAAAAAAAAACTCTAAAACAGTTGAATTTAATTAATTTAGTGATTTAATTGGATTAACTCAATTTTTTTTTTCAACGTTTATTTATTTTTGGGACAGAGAGAGACAGAGCATGAATGGGGGAGGGGCAGAGAGAGAGGGAGACACAGAATCGGAAACAGGCTCCAGGCTCCGAGCCATCAGCCCAGAGCCTGACGTGGGGCTCGAACTCAAGGACCGCGAGATCGTGACCTGGCTGAAGTCGGACGCTCAACCGACTGCGCCACCCAGGCGCCCCAATTTTTTTAAAAGAATAAGAACTAAGAAAGAAAAGCCATAAGAACTAAATGTCTGAATCTGATACTTCAGATGGTTTCAACAAACACAGTAGAGAAGAGGAGTGAAAATGAAAATATCACTCCATGATTTTTTTTATGGCGTGGTAGAAAGAGGACAAACTTATTGACTTACTGTGCAGCTAAATAGTTGTGCACCTAAATCATGGTTGTGCATGATTACATGTGAATCTGTTAACCATTCTCATATCTGGACCACAGCACGTATCATTTCAGTCAGAATCTCTGGGAATGGGAGCCTGGTGATACCCACATGCAGCCAAGGCTGAGAACTAGTGAAGAAGAAAAAGAAGAGGTGGGGGAAGGGGATAGTGATAGAATCCAAATAAGACTACAATCACTTGAAACGTTTTCTTTCTTTATACTCCTGACAGTTTCTCTTTGAATGGACACTTTAATTTTCTAAGGTTAGCTGTTCCCAGAAATATGAAACTGTAAATCTAGTATTTGTGTTCGTATCTACCTATATTCAAAGAGAAAGAAAATGTCAAAAGTGTCCCTTGAAGAATTTTAGTTGAGAGGCTCCTGGGTGGCTCAGTCGGTTAAGCGTCAGCTCAGGTCACGATCTCACACTCTGAGAGTTCGAGCCCCGCGTCGGGCTCTATGCTGACAGCTTGGAGCCTGCTTCCGATTCTGTGTCTCGCTCTCTCTCTGTCCCTCCCCTGCTCATGTTCTGTCTCTCTCTGTCTGAAAAAATAAATGAAAACCTTTAAAAAATTTTAAAAGAAAAGAATTTCAATTGGAATAACTGGATTCATATTTTCCTCAGGAATGAAATAAATCTCTTTGGCTAAAGACGGTATGATATCATGATTTGACCAGTTTGACTTACTCATTTAACCTTGTTTACTGACAAAGAAGTGAAATAGAAAAAAAAAGAAATTTAACAAGATAGCCTGACTATAAAAACACAAAAGTAGAAGTTGGTAAGAAGGCCAAATACTAAATACCAAAAAGTAAATACTAACCTCTTCAAAGTAGCAGCATAAGATTTTAGTTTTTGTGTCTTAAAATAGGACAATGGTAAACGTCATCATTCACAAATAACAATCAAGAATTTGCATGCATAAGACAAAAGAGCATCACAATAGTTCAATCACATGTATATGGAAAAATTGAAAAAAAAGAAAATTAAAAGGGTGACAGCATACGTATCTCAAGAATGACCTTTAAAAAAAAAGAATGTTCTGAAATAAATCAATACATATATATAAGTTGTATGGGAACTTTGTTGGTTGTTGTGTTTGGCCTCATAATGCTTTCTCTAAGCCAGTATGACTTAGCATAGTTCCAGCTGGACGAACACTGTGTCAGTACATTTGAGAAAATCAACTGGACAGAGCTTGAGTGCTGAGGGGTATCACCTTTTAAATGTCCACAGTATTGGTATCTCAGCAAAAGTCACTCTGATAAATTACAGAAGCCAAGGTAGAGGTAAGGCAAGATGTAATCATATTCTGATTGCAATTTTGAGGAATGCATGACTAAGATACTGCTCCAATATTTTTAGAGAAGCTGTAATAGTGCTTTGTAATTAGAGGTTTTAGAATGACTTAAAGGAAACACAATAGGCAATTATTTAAAATGTAGCAAGGGAGCCTTGGCCTCTTGGAGAACACTCACAATAGTTATTTTGCTTTGGGTAAGTCCAATATGCAAACACCTACTTCAGAATTGCCATGGTCCACCAGAAGAAAAAATTGTGTCATTGATATTTTGTAGACTTTATTACAAAGAATTAAATGACAGGGGTCATCATTTCTTTTGCAACATTATGGGAAGAATACAAATTGACTTCTTTTCACAAAGACCTGAGCATTTGGAAAGACACATAGGAAGCAAGAAAATGTTGAGTGGGAAGTGTCGCTTCAAAGAAAAGTGATGATGCAAGCAGGATGAGAGAAAACCAATGGGTTTAGTGTGAGGCATAGGAGGAATGAGAGAGATTCATAAGAGATTGTTGAGAGAGTCCAATCTTGGAGTAAAGAGTGCCAAATGAAGAAAAACTAAAGACACTGTGGAATGGCTTCATTATTTCAATCAAAAGAATAATTCTCATTTTATGGTGACATCAATTTAATGAAATAGAGGACATCCCATATCCAGTGATGTAAACAGTAATGAAAGCATAGAAATATTCCAAACATGTTGGGAACGTGTACACACACACACACACACACACACACACACACACACACACTTCTATGAAACAGAAAAGGATTCAGTTGATTGTTGTGAATGGAAACAAGCTTTTTTTCATTCCCCACAAGTATTATATTTCTTTGTTAGCTCTCTGGCAGTGGCCAATATTTAGACAATACCAAAGGTTGGCTATTCCGTTACACCATGCTACTAGGTTAAAATGACCCCACATCTGCCATGTTTATAGACGTTTATTAACCACGTAGGCACAAGACTGTCCTGCAATCTCTTCTATATGCTTGATGAATACCCATCTCTCTGTCTTTTAGAATATTCTAGAAGAAATGAAAACAAAAACTTTGAGCCATTTTACTGGAAGTGAATGTAACCATAGTGATTATAGGCACAGGGTTTGATTTACCATTTTTTAGAAATTAGACCATCTAAGGACCAAACTGAAGGTAGCAAACATGGAGGCTGTCCACGGAAGCCTTCCCAGGTTCTCGCCTTTTTCATGTAAGGACACTAAACTTACCCAAAAAATTTCAGTCACTTCACCTGTCTTTGTTGCCACCAATTTCACTAATGAAAACTTATATCTAAATCTCATTTTGCAAATCAGCCAGGCAATGGAGCTTATCATACAAAGGATAGATGAAGTTTTCCTGTAGCTACCTTCCAGAAAGTGACTTTTTAATTAAATGCTAGCTGACTCCCCCTTAGAGTATGAATGCCTGAATAAGGCAAGTCATGTGCATCTAGATTGTAGATCGGATTAACACATTGCCTGGGCTAGTTTACTAATTTTCAAGTATCCTCACATTGAACCTGTGGGCTTTGGAAGGCGACTGGTTACCCTGACTTGCTGCTTCTCATATTGACCATTCAAATTACTACTTGTGATAAATCATGACATATCTTATTCATTTTTTTTTTCTTTTCAAGTCTACCTGAATCAATTGCTGCAAAAAACAAAAACAAAAACAAACAAACAAAAAAAAAACCCAAAACCATAAAAAAACACTTCAATATTCAGGAAACTTGTACTGGGAAAAGATGAATATTTGCCCACCAAATGTTCTATTTAATCTCCCATGCAATCCAGATGACCTGAATCAGGGAGCTCTCCCTCCTCCTACCACCAGTCCAGATGGTTAGACCAATAAATAATGCAATTTGAAAATTTACTCTTGAATATTACATAGAATGTGATGATTGCTACATTTACAACAGCCATCTTTTTAACCCCCTTCCTTTCTGTGAGTCAGTATTAGTCATAAATTTCTCTGCTTATGATTGGCTCCAAAATTTAAACTATGTATTTAAGACTTCCTGTTCTTCACTTCTGAAAACCACATGCTTGATAAATCTTCGGTGCTTCCCAAAATGTTAAATAGACAGAAAGTTGATTTAAAATGACAGTTTCAACGCTTTATTAAGGTTTTTCATTTTATTTATGCATAGGTGTCATCAAATTGACCCCATCAAAATTAGCATTTTTACTTTATTTTTCAGTGTTGTGCCTTTGGTATTGCATGCTAATTTTGTGATCTTGGAACAGAATTGTCTCTATTATTAGTGGGCTTAAAGGAAATTTGACAAAAGAAGTTTGAAGAGGTTTATTTATTTATTATTATTTTATTTATTTATTTATTTATTTATTTATTTATTTATTTAAATGCCTGAGTCAAAAATAGGACATTGCCTGTGTCCCAAAGTCTCAAGGATATCATTGTCAAATTATTACCCCTTCCTTTATATCCCTCAAAGATAAGCAAATCCTAATTTCTATTTTTCTTGCTTTATAGTACTTTGATATTTACTTGCACTTGCTGGTTCTTTCTGATTCAGACATTTAAAAAAAATTTTAGTGTTTTTATTTATTTTTGAAGGAGACAGAGAGAGACAGAACATGAGTGGGGGAGGAGCAGACAGAGGGAGACACAGAATTCGAAGCAGGCTTCAGGCTTTAAGCTGTCAGCACAGAGCCTGATGCGGGGCTCGAACCCACAAACTGTGAGATCATGACCTGAGCCGAAGCTGGACGCTCCGCCGACTGAGCCACCCACGTGCCTCTGATTCAGACATTTTGCTTGTATCTGTGTTAAGTTCCTGGATGTCATTTCTTCCTATTCTTTCTTCTGGGGTGAATTGGTCCATTTCATCATTTTGAAGGAAGAAAAGGAATTAATAAAGTAAAAACAAACAAACAAAAAAAACTAAACAAGTAAAAACAACACACACACACACAAAAATCAAACAAAGAAGGCTAGATCCTACGTGTGTTTTGGTCTGGTATTTGAAAGAAACTTGATAGATTAGAGAAAAAAAATCAAATAAATAAAGACAAAAAACGGGGGGGGGGGAGGAAAATGTTTGAACATTTGAAAAAATAAATACAATAAAATAGAATAAAATGAAATGATGGAAGTAAAATAAAATATAAAAAATTTACAAAAAAATAAAAAATATAGTAGAAAAATTTTAAAGAAAAATCTTTTTAATAAAAACTGAAAATAAAAAAAATTCTCTTTCTGTATTCAAGAATAAGAAAAGAAAAGAAAAAGAAAAAGAAATTGAATACATGGACCAGCAAACAGAATTAAATATGATTGAAATCACATCCAGGTTCCCATAGATGTCAAATTATGAAGCACTTTGTAGTCCCTAAACTAAGCAGGTGGAGAGACTTGTGTTCCTTAAGAGCATGGTTGGCCCAGTTGAGTGGCGCTTGGTGTAACAGCTGTACTCTCCACTAGGTGGCGTTGCTTACCTTACTGTAATTGATTGCAGTAGCTTACTGCCTGTAGGTGTGTTTGTACAGGCACCAGAGGGGTGAAAATAGCATCACCCAGCTACCCAGTCTCTAGGATCAGAATTCTGTACTCTCCTGACTGACAATTAAGCACCCTTCCTTTGTCTCTGGCTTTTGTTCACTTCCCACTTCTACACTGTCTGTGACCAAGCTGTCAAGCTGCTGGGAGGCATCTCCCTCCTGAGTTTTATCACAGATGGCGCTGTGTTTCCCAGACCCTCCCTTCTGGGGAACTGTGACTTTGACCCATTCTGACCCTCTGGGGGAGGGTCTCGTGGAGCAATGGCTGGTGCCGGCCTGCCCCCAGGGACGTTCACCAGCCAGTGCCACTGCTGCTGCCCAGAGACTGTGGCCTGGCATTAGCCCGCCCCAGTAAAAGCTCATGGGATCATGTAGAAGCAGCCTTTCAGGGACTATGGAAAATCACCACACACATCTGGTGCCAGGCTCACCCTTAATGTCCTTGTTCCAGCACCAGTGAATGTTGCCGTTCTCCGGGATCCCCTGGGACGTTTGCCTGTGGGGGGGGGGGGGGGGGCCGCGCCACCTTTACCAAATGTCCTCCCAGGAGGTGAACCTCCTCTCCCCGTGTGACCCTCAGGCCCCTCAGACCTTGCTCTCTGCTCCCAGGGATTCACCCTTCCTACCAAAGTACCGCTAGGCCACATACCTGTCGAGTTCTGTGGTTCAGGTTGTGCAGATTGTTGTGTTAATCCTCAAACCAGTTTTCTAGGTGTGCAGGATGGTTTAGTGTTGCTCTGGCTGCATTTCAGGGACAAGAGATACAAAAAAAAAAACAAAAAAACTTCCATGCTGTTCCACCATCTTGGCCCCTCCCACAAACCTTATGTGCTGTTTTCTTATGATTATCCTGGAATTATGGGGTTTGAGAAGCAACAGACACACATTGTTCTCAGCCTTCTGGCTTCCTGAACTGTGAGAAAATAAGGTCTATTGTTTAAGCCACCCAGTCTGTGGTGCTTTATAATTGTAGACCTTGCAAACAAATACAGATTTCTTCTGTAAAGATATGTCTTTCCTTCCCAATTTTTTATTCATTTATTTATGCCAATATGCACTCATGTATATTAGTTATTATATTCGTTAGGTTATAATCTAGTTGTTGCACCAATTATTCTCATTTTGGCCACTGGGAACACTTTCAGTCTTACCCTTATACTTCTCGGCTGTTCCCCTTTTTTCATTTTATTTTAAGAGCACTTTCTTTATTTGTTTGTTTTTGTTTTTGTTTTGTTTTTAGTACTATAAGATGATTGAAACTCACCTTGTATATTCCTTGCCCAATCTCTACAAATAGAGTCCTGGTTGCTTTTATTGTAGAATGATATTTAGAAACCAAGTTATAAGATTTGAGTGTGTTCATTGGTACTGAGTCATCACTGTTTCTAGCCCTATTCTGTGGAAAAAGACAGGAAATTCATGTTTATAAAATAAACCATGTATACTAACATACTATTCTTAGTTATGTATCTGTGTGTACCATACACACATATAGATAAATGTGTTGTATATTTAAATATGTTGTATATTTCAACACATTAAATATGTACATTTAAATGTATTTAAATATGTTATATAAATATGCTGCATATTTAAACATAATGTATTTGTGCATAAACTTCATACATACTTTTGAATATGTGGAATATAGTTGTAATAACTAATGTCTTTGCAAATTATAACATATGTCCATTCTAGGTGTATTTTTATTGATTGAATATTCTCATTTTCCTGATTCTTTGTTTATATGATAATCTTTGGGTGCAAGACAGTGTGAATTTTACCTTGATGGATGCTGGCTATTTTTATATATCTAAAAAACTTTTGAGTTTCAAAAAAAAAAACCTCTTTTGAGTTTATGGAGGGCGTAATTCAATTAATTTACTTGGAATAGGTTGATCCTTCCTGGTATTCTTTTGTTGTTGCTGATTCTGATGTTTTAAGGCAGAGTCAATGCAGTCCTCATTCTAGGGTTTATTAGTCCCTACTACCCAAATAAGACCTACTTAAGTATTCTACCCAATACCCCATGAATTTTGGGATTTTCCAGCATAGCTGGTGAAAGCAAACATAACACTGCTCGAGCACTAGGCATTGTTTACTTTAATCCTTTCGATGGTCATTTACAAAAATAGACAAATGAACAACGAAGAAAAAATGTACGTATTAAGGATTATAACATAATAACATGGATAAATTATTTCCAGAAGATAGAACCCTCAGCAGCATAAACAACTTGTTTGTTCCCAGTCAATGACCTTCTCCTTTGCATTTAATGTAGTCAACTTTAGCATTGCCATGACACCCTGGATCCCCACTGAGTTGCATCATGTTGGCAATTCTACCCCCTGCATCCAAACTCAAGGGGAACAACACAGGCTTTCAATAGGCTAATCAAAGCCACTTCCATGCTCTCTAGGAGGGCAAATTAAGTTGATTATTTTTATTGCTCAAATGCAAATGCCATTGCACTAAAAATTAAAGATATATAATGCATAGGTTGTATTCAGTGTCAGCATTTTAATATACTCTTGCAGAAAAGCCCACACAGTGCTTTTAAATTTACACATAATTATAGAGAATTACATCATTAAATTTTAGTGTAGCACTATTATGGAAAAGAAATGTGTTAAGTAACTATAGACAGCTTTTTTTCATCTTTTAGAATGCTATTAGATATTGGTTAAACAGTTTATACTTTTTTCACATAGAATTTGTAAACACATTAGTGGAAGTATCAATAGAAAAACACATAATTTTAAATGGAAATATTACCATTCAATTATTTGCACTGAGTGTCTCTTTAGTAATCAAGTAAAGCAGACATACTCATGTGATATAAAGCTATCATTACAAATAACGCAAATCACCATTACCATACATTACAATTGCACTCCACAGAACCTTATTCTTTTTTATTAAGTTGTTTATTTTAATTCCAGTATATTAACATACAGTGTTATATTAGCTTTAGGTGTACAATGTAGTGATTTAACATTTCTATAGATCATTACTCAATGCTCATTATAAGTTTATTCTTAATCCCTGTTTGTATTCCCCCCATGCCCCCATCCACCTCCCCTCTGATATGATTTATTTTATTTTTTCAACTGTTTTATAAGTTTTTTTATTTATTTTAAGAGAGAAAGAAAGAGAGAGGAAGAGAGACTGCACATAAGAAGTGAGGGGCAGAGAGAGAAGGAGAGAGAGAATCTCAAGTAGGCTTTGTGCTGTCAGCACGGACACCTATGTGGGGCTGGCTCCCATGAACCATGAGATCATGACCTGAGATGAAATCAAGAATAGGATGCTTAACCAGGTTCCCCTGACATGCTTTATTTTAAACAAGTACCCTCAGTTAAATTTATTTTTTTTTCAACAAGAACATTTTTTTTACTGGAAGCATACTACAGTATACCTGGTTTTATATATATATATACACACACACATATATCTCCATCCATGAAGAATAGAATGTGCATTTTATTCAAGTATACACAGAAGAATTCCCTGGTTAAATAAAAAAAAAAAAAGAAACAACAAATATTACAAATTTAGAAAGTCCAAAAACCTTATTTTTAGAGTAGAACCCCCTTGACTGAAAAAGATTTAAACATAAACATAATTTGAAACTTATAGAGGGAAAGGAAATATTGCACTTACAAGTTTTATTTGAAATATCCCAACCTGAGAAAGAAACATGGAAAAATGATCGGTAGTTTTTGAACTACAATAGATTCAGTACATGGAGAGATCCCTTACAAAATAGATACAGTTGAAATATTAACACGATTACTAATTGCTTGCTTGGTATATGTAAGCTGTACTCCAAGCTTCCACTTGCTTTTTGAGAGAAAAGTTAAATAAATAACACGAAAGCAGTACCCACCACCAGCAAAAAGATTCTGACTCACTGAAAGCTCAAATGATGGTTAGAATTTTTAACAAGAAATTGTTTTTAGTGAAGTTATGTACATTGTGTATTTAGCCATAATGCTATTGCACACTCATTAAACTACAGTATTATGTAAACATAACTTTTGAATGCACAAGGAAACAAAAAAAAAATTAACTTGACTTGCTTTATTACTATATTTGTTTCATTGCAATTGCCTGGAACCAAACCCACAGTATCACCAAAGTATGCCTGTGTGTCACTCAAAAATATCTCTCTTTGGCATACGGATTTTTCTGAACTGATTATCTTAAGAAACGGCAGACACAAGAGACGTTCTGAAGATAGAGCATGTTTCCCCTTTTTAAGAGAAATTTACATTTATAAAGGAAATCTCATTTGTAAAGGTGCCTCCCTCTCTGTATCCGGTAGAGAAGGATGATTCTTAATTGCAAGAGTTTTATATAGAATAGAGAAGGCACTGACTTAAATCTGTCTATCAAACCTTACCCTTGTACGCCGTACTTTGCCCCACTACCTTCCCATAATTTACCTCACCTACCCAGAAACCCCAAATCTCTTTTCTTGAGTTGACATTAGTGAGTAAGCACCCCTTAGAGTCAATCATCTCTGAGTTTTTCTCATGTATATACAAGACATACATATTAATACTCTTCTGTTTGGTTTTCTCTTGTCAATCTCTCTCTTCTAACAGAGACTTAGCCAAGGACCTAGAAGGATTAAGTGAAAGAAAGAAAGGAAGAAAGAAAGAAAGAAAGAAAGAAAGAAAGAAAGAAAGAAAGAAAAATGTTTTTGTTTTACAACATCTAATTACACCGAAAAAGGTATGTTTTTTTCCTCATTGTTAAAAAACAAAATTCAACTGAGTAAATTTGAAGATTGAATTGGCTGCATTCAACAATCCACAGACAGGGCAGTATCCAGTCTAGGAAGTAGAAAGGGGCTCCAAGGAATTGTACAAAATAGAAGATTTATAAAGTCAGAAAGTGGGTAAGACAAAGGAGTCATAAAGACAAGATTATTTCTGATAAGGTCACCTTCTTTTGGAGAAAGGGATGTCTATCAGGCACATAACCTCACTTGCCCTGGTCAGTTTATTCCAGATTGACTGGTTAAAAGTTTACATTTTGCAACTAAGCCTTGGTTTGCCTAAGGTGGGGGCAGGTGATTATTTCGGGCGTGTTGTTTCATTTTTAACAAGCTGCTCTGAGATGCTTTTTTTTTTTTTTTCAAGTTGTTTTTATTTCATTGCATATTGCTCAAATAGCAATAACTGACAAAGTTTAGTAGAACAATTGTACACACTATTCATCTTGGCCAAGTTAGAGAATGGCACCTCATTTGAACAGACTTGCAGCCCTGAGGAATTTGATTTCATTCTGAAATTGTCCAGGCCTCAAAAATACTGGTAGGAAAACCACACGTACTTTAAAGTCCTGGTGTTATGACATCTTTCTTTGATTTTTGATAACCTTTTTTGTTTATTAGAGTTATTTTTAGGCATTTCAGCATTTTATAAGCAAGTTATGATTTATTTATTTCTCCAGAAGACATTTATTTAGGGCGTGAAACAATAAAACGTTCTTAACTTTCTAAAAGTCAAAAAGGTGGAATTGCAAAGTGTACTGTCTCAGGATCTTGAGAGTTCTTGTGAACTGTGGAAACTAATTTTTTTTCTTTTGCTATGTACTTTCTTCATAAGAACTCAAATATTTAGATTGTCAAATAATACTCTTTTAGAAAAACGAATATCTTTGATGTTAAATTGAAGTGGAAATGAGGATATATATTTGAAATCTATCATAAATAGATGAACTTTTCCCATACATAGAATGAGCAAAGATGAATGAAGGAACAGACATTACGGAGAGGTATCAGAGATCAACGTAAGTAAAAGAGAGGGAAGAGTTGACCTGTAGTAACCAAACTATGCACTAAGAGAGATGGTTATCTTCTATTTTGGAATATTATTAGGAAATTTATCAGTGCTTTGCGAAAATCCTTCCAGATATCATGTAGATTGAAGTTACATGAATGCAAACAATTACACTGTTCAATGGACACCTAAGAATGTAATTTCCTCTGTTAAGGTCCTGTGAGTTCTTACTAATAAAATCAGCTAAAATGTGATGAGACATATTAAAAATTACAAGCACTATTCACTAAATTCAAATTCAGAAAAACTATTCTGATTTTATATAATAATTGTGAATTAAAACTCAGGAAATCTGTTTTTGTTAACCAGGAAATGAGTGGATAATACTAGGATGCAAACCAAACATTAACAGTATATTTAAAAGAACACTGTAAATTAATAAGCGTGTTCCTGCTTTGTTATTTAATAATCGTAGGGGAGAAAAGTAATTTTCTCCCTACCATTCAGAATTCTTAGCTGAGACTCTCGCAATAAAAGACAGATTAACAAGAGAAAAACTAACAAGCTTGTTAACATGTATCCCTCATGTATACATGAGAAATACCCAGGGGAAAATGGGAAACTCCCTGAGGTGTTCTAAACCACCAGCTTAAATATCATATTCAGCTAAAGACCAAAGAGAGAAGTGTGGGGAGACCAGTATTGGGAAGTTACCAGGAAAAGTAAGGTAGGGTTTGTTTGTAGACTTGTACAGAAGAGTCTATGCCTTCTCTATGGATAAGGGTCTCCTGTGATTTAGAATCATCTTTCTCCTCCTGGCTCAGAGAGGAAGCTAAGCTTACAAATGGACAAATCCTCTATAAAAGTAAGTTTTCTGTGTAAAAGGGTTACTTCTACTCTGTTTTCAGAGTTTCTCCCGAGTCTGCTGTTTCTCAATCAGTCCAAAATAATCTTTCTGACAAAGAGGCATATTTTGGGGCGGCACATTCTGCTACCCTTCCTGACATTAACATTTAGGTAAATCTCTCATTCTCTAGGACTAGCTAATGTCACAAAGTGTTTGAAAAATAATGATTATTTTTGAGACGAGCCTGTTAAAGTAATACTTTAAAAAAAATAGGTTCATATGTTCTTGTTAACTACTTATCATAAGCTTAGACAGTTTTGTGAAGTTATTGGTTTGTTCCCACAAAGAATATAATATGTCCAAACAACCAAAATTATTTACTTGTACTTAATGATCAATTACTGATTGAAAAACTCATCTGTGTATTATGGCTGGCAGTTTCCAATGACAGAATCTTAATATTTTTGGTATGTGTAACCGTTCAATATTCAAGACTCAGCTGAAATGTTTTCCTTTTTCCATTGTTTTTTAAATGAGAAAAGCTGTACTTATTTTTCTAGCAGTAACTTCTTAACAGAAAAATATATATATATATATAAATGTATTGAATAAGTCAAAATGGAATATGTAGTATTTTATTAGTTTTTATTTTGGTTGTGGACACTTTATCCCAATATTTTCTTCAGAGGCAAACTTTGTCTTTATTTCTTTTTAAAAATTTTTTAATGTTTATTTATTTATTGATTGATTGATTATTTTAATATTTATTTTTGAGATAGAGAGCAAGCAGGGGACAGGCAGAGAGAGAGAGAGAGAGAGAGAGAGAGAGAGAGACAGAGAGATTGAGACTACCAGTCTCCACACTGTCAGTGCAGAACCTGATATGGGGCTCGAACTCACAAACCAAGAGATCACCCCTTGAGCCAAAATCAAGAGCAGGCACTTAGGCACCTGACTGAGCCACCCAGGCACCCCAAACTTTGTTTTTATTTCAGCAAGGTCATCTACTCAATTCAGAACACTTGCGGTTAAATTAAATGTGTAAAGAGCTAAACAGAGGACCTAACCTGTATTTCAGGAGGCTTACTAGGGGTTTTCTATCTACTTAAGATTATAGAACAAAATCTTTCTACTTCTAGGCTTCTTGCCTATTTTCTTGATTTAAATTTCTGCTTCATAATGACCTTTAGACATATTAAGTCCTGTATGGAAGGACTTTAAGAAAATATTGCCCAACTTTCCTGAGTTCTGTCCATAATACAGCTTGATTTTCATTTTTATTATTTTTGCTAAGCAAATATCTCAACAAATTTAATGAAGCCATAGTCCTATCTGAGTTTTGCAGTCAGTCTGTTTTAACATCTTTTGGAAGAAAGAATGTCAAATCTGGAAGGGAAGTCAACTGTGGCCCTGCTATTAAGTGTTTTCTTTCATGACATATCAATTTAATATTGATATTTTGAATATGAAAGGCTTCCATACCTGAATGATTACTTGTAATCAATAAGCATCAATAAATAATGTGTATTTTCCTTGTGAATCCAACTTGTTAATATATAGCTGAAGCAGAGCTAAACCCTTTTTCCTCAATGTCTCAAAGGGGCAAAGTGTCATTACTTTCATTTTACTTTGAATGATTTCTAATAGTTGGTGTATGTACCTTGCATCAACGACCTTCTAATTGAAATAAACCAAAATCTTCTTTAAAGACCTGCTCTTGCGGGATTTTATATCTCTTTATTGCAGATTGAATTTCCTCTACTGCAGTCCTAGTTGTTGTTCCTAGTTTCCTTGATTAAATGTACCAACGAGGTCGGAGGTTCAGATTCCCTCCACTCCAAATGTGAGGAACATTTCTCCCTGGGAGTTGTGGTAATTTTCCAAATAATCACTCTAGTCACAGAAGTCACTATATCACATAGAGACAAAGCAGAGGCCTTCAAGAGGACACTATCTTTCCGGTCCCCCAGATTATCTGCTCCAGGCTCAAAGATCCCACACCAGCCCCGTAGCAGGGATGCGGGTTTTCTAGATCATTGCTGCCTTGGAGTTCGGCTCCCCTCTACCCAACCCACCTGAAAATTTGCCTATGCTAACTAATTGACACATTTATATAAATTACTGTCTTTATTTTTTTTTGGATGATAGAATAGATAAATAGATATCAAAGAACAAAGTTAAATTAGAACATGCTTTTCTACTGTTTCAATCAATAATTACTTAAACATCCATAGACACACTAATTTCTATTTAACTTTGTCGTGTTGCATAGGATGTATTTGTCAGGAGAAATATATAGCTGCTATTGAAAATAAATGATCAAAATACACTAACACAGCAAGGAGACAGTGATATCTGTGCATAACCCTTGAGAAAATCCATATGACATTAAAAACCACTATACAATTTTGCAAAACAAAAAGTGACCATAAACAACATCAATTAGTAAAATTCAAAGGTGATTTTTAATTTTTTTTTCTTTGCTCAGTTGAACATAAATTGGGAGCTCCAAACTCATGGAAATAAAAATGCTATCAAACGGCAAAGGTTTTATAAAAAAATTTTCGTATTTTATAAAATTTTATTAGTTTATTCAAGCTCCAACTAGATGCAGCTTATAGCAACTACCTATTTAGATTTTCCAGTATAACCCAATGAAACAGCATGTCTGAAATTTAAAATTTTCACTTTCCATGAATTTCTGCATTTTTTCCGTTTAGAATGGTACTTTTAGGGAGAGGATGTTCTTCCGCTGGGAAATTAGATCAGTATCTTCTCTAAAAATTCAGTAGGGGGGCGCCTGGGTGGCGCAGTCGGTTGAGCGTCCGACTTCAGCCAGGTCACGATCTCGCGGTCCGTGAGTTCGAGCCCCGCGTCGGGCTCTGAGCTGATGGCTCAGAGCCTGGAGCCTGTTTCCGATTCTGTGTCTCCCTCTCTCTCTGCCCCTCGCCCGTTCATGCTCTGTCTCTCTCTGTCCCAAAAATAAATAAACGTTGAAAAAAAAAAAATTAAAAATTCAGTAGGGAGCCATGTTTTATCAGGATGGTACATCTTATTGTAGTGTTCTATTTCTCACTGAAATAGTGGCATGTGTCTCAATGGCCACACGTGGGTTCCCCGCTGCCATTACAAGTGAGTATGAAGCCATTTCCCTGGTGGAAACAGCTCCAGGACTGACATTTCACTACAATGAAGGGAGCTGGGGTTCCTCCAAGTACAATGACACTAAATGCTTCCCCACTTCCCCACTTTTCCCATTGAGAATCTCAAAGAGGATAAGAACTGAAATGTGGCTTAGGTTCATACAGGACAATCCACTTGTAATTGTAACTTTTTATATAATTGGATGTAGGCGCCTAAGTGGCCTTCATACCTAATGTTCTTCAACCTTACAATGTTTGTCAAAGATCCAAAATAATGCTGGGGTTCTACGTGAAACATTTAATTCAAACTAATATTGTTTCTTAGATATAATTTATTCACCTCTGGCTGACTTGACACAGGAGTACATTTTATGGACAGTGAAAATTAATCTGCTAATAAGTTAACAAAAAATATTTCTCCTCAATCAGGACTTAGTTTCTGCAGTCATTTCACCTCACAAGCTTGTCTTTTTAAATTAACTATTTTAATCACTCTTCACATACTGTACCAAGCATGAATGAATCTGTCTTCTTGCCTTTTATAGATGCATATGTAGGTTTAGTAAATGTACTGTTTCATTTGTAATAGTATGATAAGTAGGTGAATACTGTATTTTTTCTGATTGACAAAAAATGGAAAGTTTCACAGTATACAAAACTAAAAATTATTTTTGGGGGGCTCCTGGGTAGCTCAGTCAGTTAAGCTTCCAACTCTTGATTTCAGCTCAGGTCATGATCTCAGGGTCCTGAGATCAAGCCTTGGCTCCGCTCTGGGTGTGGAACCTGCTTAAGACTCTCTCTCTTTCTCCCTCTGCCTCTTGCTCATGCACCCTCTTCCTCTCTCTCCCTCTCTCTCCCTCTCTCTCTCTCTCTCTGTCTCTCTCTCTCTCTCTCAGAAAAAAAGAAAAAATAGTTTAAAATTATTTTCTTGGTCTTATTTAGCAGCCACATCATGCCTCCATACCGTTTATAGTGGAACTCGTCTATCTTCTTTTGTCTTTTTTCCTTTTTTTCCCCATTAATGACTTTGGTGATGAAATACAAAACATTCATTTATCCATGTTTTATTCATTCTTCTACTTAGTCAATAGTTCTTAAATTCTTATCTGACTCTACTACAGAAAATAAGCCAAAGAAAATCCGTGAGCTTTAAAAGTCCTATCATCAGTTACTATTAATTTTGTCAATTCTCCTCTAATAATGAATAATAAGAAGTATATTTGAAAATAACCAAGTGTGTTTCAATGGCAGATGCCTAGACATTTCATAAAGTTTATCTATTAAAACATTTCATCAGATATATTTTTTAATTCTGTTATTTATTAAACCAAAGTGTAATTGGGGTGCCTGGGTGGCTCAGTTGGTTGAGCGGCCGACTTCAGCTCAGGTCATGATCTAGCGGTCTGTGAGTTCGAGCCCTGCGTCGGGCTCTGTGCTGACAGCTCAGAGCCTGGAGCCTGTTTCAGATTCTGTGTCTCCCTCTCTCTCTCTCTGACCCTCCCCCGTTCCTGCTCTGTCTGTGTCAAAAATAAATAAAAACTTTAAAAAATTAAAAGAAAATAAAATAAACCAAAGTGTAATTGAAAAACATCTGTATAACGAAAATAACTCATTTTCAATCCTGTATTATGTTAACTCTATGCGCTTTAAATAAAAGTGACGACATTTACAAAATTTTGAAAAAACAAGTTAACAACCATTGACACTCTTGATTAAACAGAATTACCTCAGAGAACTTTAAAAAAGTCATAAAATTTAAAATTAATAATTTAATGATTTTGAAGATATCTGAACAGCTATGTTCGGTTTTGTCATGCATGTAGTTGTATTCAATCTCATTTACTGTCTGATTCTGTTTTTACTTAATTCTCAGTGTCTCATCCTGCATAGGCATTCAAGGAATTAATGCAAGATCAAGTTTGTTTCTATTTTATAGTTTTGGGTGAAAATTTCCCAACTACTAATCTGTTGTCCTGGACAGATTAAACTCTATAAAAACATTGAGAATTGAAACATTTTATTTCTTTGCTAAATACGTACCTATATGTTAAACACCAGATATAAAAGAGTAGTTTAACAGTCTTCTCAGAAGAAGGCAAAAAGAAAAACAAAATTACACTGCAGACTGAGCATTTTTTTCTAAGCCGCAGTGAATTACCATAATCCTTTCTAAGGTTGGGTCATCTTCTAATATCTTATCCTGTGAATTTTCATTGTCATAAAACATCTTTGAGAAGTTCCACCATGTGAAATTTGACTGACATCACTTTGTCTGAAATATCTTAATCCTTTCTGTAACAATGTGTTTCCCCATGTTTGTTGGGAAGTTCACCTTTAATGAAATTCCTTGACTGCTTATCTCAAGTCTCTGAAACCATGGCCGTATCAACATTTCCATGGTCCCCTATTTCTTCTAGAACTCCATTTATATTATATTTGAATTGAACTTCCAGTGTTGGCTTCTTATGGTCTTGAACTCATATTTTTGTGGCCCAATGACTTCTTTCTGTGATCTGTTTTGTAAAATGTCACTTGGGTTTATCACTAGGAGATGAAAAGGCAACACAACTACATGTTTGCTCTCTGTATGAACTGAACAAAAGATGGGCTGTGACCACTTACCATCGGACTTGAAAGTATATGAATATAAATGATTATGATGAACAGGTTACTTATATGGTGATTTGTGAACTGAAGAACTGACTGTGATGTTTGTGCTTTATTGCAATTGTTAACAGTTAACTCACCTAGGTTAGACACTTGAATCATATTTTTGGGGGGGCTGATTTTAATTCACAATGGTAAGTAGAATTTGTGAACATCATAAACAGGCAAAGCAAAGACAGCCATCCATTGTTTCATATGCAAACAATTTAAAAAACCTGAATATACATTTTCTTTGTGTTCTGTGAACACTGAAAACTGACCCCCCAAACAGTAACAAAGCATATCATACATCCTCTATTGAACCAAAAAGAGGTTTTATGGACAGTTAATATTTTTCTTCATCTCTCTAATCCTGTTCATCTCAAATGTGTTACTGTGTGCATTTTAAAGAACAGATACAAAGAAACTTAAGGGATGCCTGGGTGGCTCAGCCGGTTTAGCGTGGGACTACTGGTTTCAGCTCAGGTCATGATCTCAAGGTTTTGTGAGTTCGAGCCCCATGTCAGGCTCTGCGCTGGCAGTGTGGGGCCTGCTTATAATCCTATCTATCTCACTTCTCCTCTGTCTCTCCCTGACTTCTGCTGTATGTGTCTCTCTTTCTCAAAAAAAACAACACAAAACAAACAAACAACCTTAAGAAAAAACTTAAAAAAAAATAGACTGAATTTTCAAAAGGATATTTGAAATCTATGCCTATTTTTGCTTATTTCTTATAAACTCACACAGATCCTGTATCCCTCTTTCAGTGTCCCACAAGCAAAACAACAAATGCTTTCAATTCTGGAACACTTTTGGTACACTTTGTTAATGTCTACATAATCTTCAATGCTGTACACCTTTTTAAGTGATGTACATATAGCAGAGATGAACATCACAGGTACTCTTGCCAGAGTCACAATGGAGTTAGGAGGAGAAAATTATTCAGCCACTCTCACACTCCTGTATTTTATGCTTAAATCATTGTAACCAATTACTGGGAAATGTAACTGATGAAGAAAATGTTTCCTCCCAGTGGGAACAGAATTTTTGATATGCAGAGTGGCTTAGTCAGGAGTTAAATTACTCCCTTGAGATTTGGTTAGTTCAGTTTCCTGTCAGGGTCCACTCCTACAAAGTGTGAAATGGCAGGGGGTCATCAAGCAAATGTCTGGTTAGAAAATGTTTTACGGTAATGTAGTGGCATGCCAATATCAAACATAGGAACAGATGAGGCAAGGATCGAGGAGCACAGAGAGGTTAGGAAAGCAAATATTCCCTCTTACGGACAGGCAAGCTGGTGAACAAACCTATTTGATACAAGCAATGTTGACAGTTCTCATTTTGGAAGGTCCTACTTTTACTGTGTAATCTGCATTTCACTCAAATGTTATTCTTTTCTGCCCTCATGTTTCTATAGAGAATATTATCGTTGCTTATACTTCTAATACTTTAGAAATAATACATATTTATAATATATATAAAATATATGAAATTAAGGGTATAATCCTCCTTTCCTTAGTACACATCTCATATCATGTTATTTATCTCACAGACTCCAAATACATCTGTAAATAATGGGGTATCAATTAAGCCTTTTCTTGTTACTCTGGATTTGAAAAAGTTGAAACAGAATTATTCACTAGGGACCAAAGCTGAAGAAAATAGTTGTCAAATACTGTTCACTCTAAAGAGAGCCATCAATCGCTGGGGCAGGCATTAACTACAGGCGTACCAAACAATGGAAAGAAGTATCCACCTGTTCTGCATCAATATTCCATTCCTTTCCAAAATATATAAAGTGACCTAAGAGGAAGAAGAGAGAAAAATTCTTCGAATCAAGGGTCTTTTTTTTTGTTCTCGAGAAAACTGCTGTGGTTCTTCAGACCCATAAAATAGAGGGATGTTCACTGCCTCCTTTCCTGATTCAGCCAAAGGGAAGCTGGTTTTACGAGTGCCACATCCAAAACATGCTTCAGATGGTGAGGCCAATATCTTGTTTCCTGGATGGTCTTCTAACGAACTTGACAATCTGAAGGGCTACTATTCTTGGGAGATCTTGATATGTGATCCCTGAATTTGACAAAAAGGTTTTAAACAGAGACTGGTGCTTACGTCTTTCCAAGATGCAAGGTTTAAAGAAATAACCCATTCACTCTTTTCTTGGTTGGTGTCAAAAACCTTAGGGGACAGCCACACCTACCTTCTACACCTGGCTTTTCTTTCCAGCTTGGACACTCTCCTCACCTCACTGGAGCTCTTACACCCAAGGCTAGCATCAGGATGTCCTCTCTCTGGGAAATCAGAGCCTCTCAAACCAATTTATACTACCTTACAAGACACAAAAAGTGCTTCTTTCTGTGTACTTTGTGTACACTGGATATTGATAAAAGTTTTGTAATGTGACCATGTCATAAATGAATCCTGGTGTCTGTTCATGGAGTAATTTGCATCACAATAAAGTGTTCAGGTATGGAATACTTGTATTTATTTTGTATAAAATATCGGTTCGTTGTTGGCTTTTTACTGTGGAGATGTTTATTCCTTTTTACTATGTTGATTCTATTTATCTTTTTAATTTAATTTGCCTTTATCTGCCAAATGTGATGCTTTTTTAGAACATGCCATTTAATGTTGACTTATTTTTTTAACCATAGAAGTATTTGATTATTATATAGACATGTATTTCTATATTTTGTGGAATGCTTAGAAATATGCTCTAAAACCAAATTTATAAAGATAGTTGTGCCTAAATTGGAGTACATGTGAGCATAACCTAACATTATCATAAAAATGTGATAAAAAGTTATTATTATTACTGTTTCCACATAACTAATAACTTTTCCCAGCATCATTTATTGAATTGTATGACATACCACTGCTAGAAACAATTTCATCTCTCTCTTAAAATAAATTATCTCATGTATATTTATTTTAGATATTTTAATTATTTTTATTGACCCATCATTCCTTAGTTAGTACTTTAAGGTTTCGATTAATTCAGTCCTATATAATGTTTTATTTTGTAGTAAGAGTATACCTTCTTGTCAATCCCTTTTTTTTTCTGAATTTTCATGGTTATTTGCATTTTCAAAAAATACTCCTTAAGTTCTTTTTTTTATTTATTTTGAGAGAGATAGAGAGCAAGTGAGGGATGGACACAGAGAGAGGGCAACAGAATCCCAAACAGAGTCTGCACTGTCAGTGCAGAACCCGAGATGGGGCTCAAACTCACAAACTGTGAGATCAAGACCTAAGCTGAAACCAAGAGTTGGACTTTTAACCGACTGAGCTACCCAGTCGCCCCGGTTATTTGCATTTATTAATTACTGACTTAGGTTTATTAGATGAACTTTAGATCCATCTTGTTACCTACTTTTTCTCTCAAAATATGTATTGATGTTTTTAAAATGTTGATTGCTTTGAATTCCAAAATAATCAGAATTTATAATTTTACAACACTGACTTATTATCTCTAAAGACATGTGATCCCCACCCACTTATTCAGGTCACTTATGTTTTCATCTCTTTTATGTATTTCCTTCATATTTGTTTCTTTGTTTCTTAAGATATGCATAAATATTTGCAGAACACAATAAAGAAAGCTTGGCTGCGGATCACCTTTTAAACTTCTATTTTTTTCATGTTTTCAGCTTTACTGAAGTATAAATGAAAATTAAAGTTGTATGCAGTTAGAGGTAGTACTTGATGTTTTTGTGTAAACATACATTGTGAAATGATCACTATAATTAAGTAATTTATCCATCACCTTACATAGTTACTATTTCTTTCTTCTTTCCTTTCCTTCTCTTTTCTTTCCTTTCCTTCTCTTCTTTCTTCTCTTCTCTTCTCTTCTCTTCTCTTCTCTTCTCTTCTCTTCTCTTCTCGTCTTTATCTTCTCCTTTCCTCTCCTTCCCTCTCCTCTCTTCTCTTCCTTTTGTTGTGGTGAGGATGCTTAAGATCTGTGACCTCTTACAAATTTCAAGTAGACCGTACAATATTGTTAATTACAGTCTTCCTGCTATACATTAGATCTTGAGAACTTGTTCATTGTACATCACTGAAAATTTGTACCCTTGGCCAACACATCCCTTTTTCTCTCTCCCCCTAGTCTCTTACAACAACCATTCTACTGTCTGCTTCTATGAGTTTGATTATTTTAGATTCCACACATAAACCAGATCATGTAGTATTTGTCTTTCCAAATCTCACTTATTTCACTTAGCATAATGTTCCCCAGGTTCATCCCGTGTTGTCACGAATGGCAGAATTGCCTTCCTTTTTAATGTTAATAGTCCATGATATACTATTCATATATAATCTTTATTTATTCACTTTAAATGAATAAATAATTTTAATTTTAAGCAAATTAAATCACACTTGTCTCTGGAAAGAAAGCAAAATCAGTGGACGGCTGTGTTCATGCACTTGAAGATGGGAAGGAGAGCTCAGATGTACAAGAAAGACAGAATCAAGCCTATCCATAGAAACTTGAAAATTTGTGAACGTATTCACAGAAGAACAATAACAACAATTTAATTTACCAATGAAGCTACATTAACAGTTTACCTCATGTGCAATTCAAGGACGGAAACTATTAAAATTTAAAATATTGTAGTTACCTTACTATATTTGGAAACTATAAAGAAAATAGTAATATTCTGTGATGGAAAAATATTTAGAATTGTTTACAATAACAATCTTGTTTTTAAAGAAAGGCCATGGCACAAATGAAAAAGTTGGGTTACATAAGTTATAGTTTAGGCCTACAATCATATTTGGTGGCTTTAAGCAGGCATGGCTTTAACTGCACAGCTCAGGCGTCAGCCTGTCTACTTCGAATTCGTGCTTTCACTTTATTGTGAGTCCAAGGCCAAGTTCTTAATGTGTCTGTGGCTGTGTCTTTGTCAGTAAAAGGCAATAAATGGTGATAATAATCCTGCCTAACTATCTCATAAGGTAGGTATAAAGATTAAATGTAATAACACCGGTCATGGCCAAGGACAGTTTTTGACTCATTCTGAACATCTAATATATGATCTCTATTGATGAGAATGATGTTAGCAAAGTTCCTGTATTAAAAAGAAAATAAATTATTGCTAATTTTTGAGTTAAAAGTTCAAAATACAGTGTTTTATAACTTTTTTAAAGTAAAATTTTCCCTGACATGGGGCTAGAACTCACAACCCTGAGATTGAGGATCACACACTCCACCGAGTCAGCTGGTACCACTTTTAAAATAATTTTAATGTCAGAAAAACAAAAATATTGCAGATGGTTTTCTCTAAGATGTGGAATTGTGTCTATTTTTTATTATCTTTCTCCGTTAAAGGTAAATTTATGGTAATATATAATCTTTATTATTTTTTAATGTTTATTTTTGAGAGAGAGAGAGACAGAGAGAGAGACACAGAATCCAAAGCAGGCTCCAGGCTCTGAGCTGTCAGCACAGAGCCCCAAGCAGGACCTGAACCCACAAGCCAGGAGATCATAACATGAGCAGACATTAGACACTCAAACAACTGAGCCACCCAAGTACATCTAGTAAATATATAATCTAACTGAAGTTAAATTATGAATATGAGCCAAAGAAGAAATGGAAAATCTTCCATTTCTCAAAAAGTCACTATTCTGGCTATTGTTGGTTTGATGAATGTGACCAAAAACGTATAAATACGAATTAAAAATTGAAGTTACAATAAGGCTCTCTGTAAACATCGAGAATTACATGATAAAATAACTATCCAGATCCGCAATACTACAATTACACACTTCATGCTCTTAGAAATATTCGGTATATTTATGAGTAATAAACACAGTGTGTTTTCTCTCTCAATCTTTGCATCCTAGGCTTGGGAAGAAAAGAAAAAAAATCTGAATAAGAAAGAAAAAAAATAGTTTGTCAGATCCTCAGAACCTGGATCTGGGTTGCCAAGAACTGCAGAAAACACCTTTGTATGCTTCCCGTGCCCATTCCCTAATGCCTATCTCTTTTCAATAAGTAATGACTGGAATTATTCACATTCTAACAGGACCAAAATGGAAATTACGATCACGCTCGACGATTCCCAGGGCATAGAGTGAGATGAAAATGTGTGTTATCTTATGTTTGCACTATTCTCCGTAGAATAACTCAAGTTAGCTGGCACATGAAAGACAGAAGGAAAAAAAAGAAATCATGCAATGGGCAGCCTATTTCTTGAGAGGTGATAATCAGCACTCAGCTAAATAGAGTGAAACTCGTCGGGATGAAGAAAGTGAAAGACTATTCAAAAGCACTTCTGCCCACTTACATGGCCAGCATAAAGAAAATACTAATAGGTGTGCACTGTACTATTATTGCCTTTCCAAAATTTGTGATAGCATTAAATATGATTTTGAATTATTCCTCAAGGTGGCATTTAAATATGTTCTGTATTTAAAATGCACACCTTTGTAATATTTCTTTTATCTTCTCCACTGTGGCTCTTCTCCATCTAGCTCTTTCATGTAAATTGCTGGCTGCCTATTATTTGTTGTTTCAGCGATTTCCCGTCTTCCGTGCTTCCGTGTTTTATTTTGTTACATGTCTCAGGAGAAAGAAATTTTAATAACTTTTATTTTAACCACATTCTTCATTTTTAGTTTTGTGCTGGGAACTTACATGCTTTTATATATTGCCAGAGTTTGTGCTGGAAGATGTTAATTTTTAATAAGTATTTTCCTACTGGATAATCTGGGTTTTTTAGAATTTTGTGTTTAGAGATAAAATACTTTCCCCCGAAGTTGTCATGGTTTTAAAGGTTCATTGACTTGTTTCAATCTTGCTATTCTACTGTATAACATAACCCAAAGTCAAGGTTAGGTCAAAGTTTTATAAATAGCTATGTTTTTCTTTTCCATTTTTTTTGAAAGAAGACAACAAACATTTTCAGATGATATTTTTCTTTAATAATTTAAAATTCATGAAAAGTATGTATCTCTATATATACACACATACACATAAACACACATTACTCTCTGACAATGCCAATGAATTATTTAAATTTTTTTAAAAGGCATGTTTTCCATTAAAATATAGTAGGCTGATAAAATGTATACTCTAACCTTCTTTCCAAGTGCTTTAAAATATTGGTAACACCTCACACAATTGTGTTAAGAGGTTACTATAATTTACCCCATTATATATATATATATATATATATATATATATATATATATATATATATAAAAGCCAAAACGAGAGACTGAGGAACTGATGTAAGATCGTACAGAGGGTAAGTAGCAGATCCCAGGCAGTCTGGTACATACCTTGCAATTGTTATCATCAGAGCACATACCTTGTAATTGTTATCATCATCATTGTATTCCTTAATACCTTAACAAGGAAACAAAATTTTTAGAACTGGGTATATTCAAAATAAGCCCTCTTAAGAGATAATAAAACAGCTAATATTTGTTGAGAATTTTCAGTGCCTAAATTATTTTAATTATATTACATTTAAAAACATTACATGAGGGGCACCTGGGTGGGTCAGACAGTGAAGTGTCCGACTTTGGTCAGGTTATGATCTCAGGGTTGGTGAGTTGGAGCCCCGCATCAGGCTCTATGCTGACAGCTCAGAGCCTGCTTCAGATTCTGCATCTCTCTCTCTGCCCCTCTCCCACTCTCACTCTGTCTCTCTCCTTCTCTCTCTCAAAAATAAATAAACATGAAAAAAAAAAAAAGAAAGGAAAACAAATTACATGAATGAAATAATTTAACCCATAACATAGGTTTCAGTGCATCCCTATTTTAGAGATAAGTCACCCGCGGCTTAAATGATATTAACTAATCAACCTAAGGTTACACAGCTTGAGAGCGGTAATGCCAGGAAGATTCTGACTCAGGAAATTTGGTTCCAGAAGGTACGGTTGTTAACAAGAGACACCATTTTAGCCTTTCTCACTTATATCAGTTGGTTGTTCACTGGTCCAGATGTGAATAATCAATATTTAGTGTTTTCAACTCAGATTTAAATTGCTATTTTAGGCTATGGAGACTTCTTTAAGACTTTTCCATTTGAAGAGATTATCATTCTTGAAAGTCCTGTGCCAAATTAGTGGAGGCAATCCTTAAAAGCAAAGCAACAATGAACCACTTTTAAGACTTGACAAAAGTTAAATGGATACTTGAAATAAAAACTCATAGTGGGGTACTGATAAAAGTTCTGTAAACAAATACAAATGCACAAAAAATTTCATAAATAGAACTTCTATTTGTCTAGAAATTATGTACACCCATGAAAACGCCATTTTCTGACTAGGAAATCCAAAGAGCATCATGCTTTAACCATTGGTGTGGAGGTGCATCTTGCTCTGGACTATCTATGTGATAGAAGAACAAAAAGTCCTTGAAATGAAAGCTGAGCTGCATCTTCCCCTGGTATTAACTAAGATCCTGCAAAAGCATCTCATAATGCTAGCTAAAACGATGGGGAATGTGGAGTGCGTTATCAGAGTGGAAGTCATGAAAATCAGTCTCAACTGGTTATCAGTTACATAAGTACAAGACCACAGTCCCTACTTTTACCTTCTTTGTCGTCGGTGTATGTGTATGTCTCAGCATGTGCGTACATTTTCTACTTTTTATTTTCACCCTCTGCCATTTTCTATTGGGGCCCATATGAATACATTTTCCATGCGGTTTACCTCAATAAGAACAAGACTTTGTCTAAGAGGGGAAAAACACTCTTCACATATCCCAGAATGCACGAAATAGGACGTATGGGATTCTATCTCTGTGGGTAGGAGTTGCATGTGGATTCAGTTAAGCACGCATTGTTGTTTTTCTTGTGGAATTTTAGAATGAATGAATGTAGACAATGGCGTGTGGATGTTGGACCACCAAAGGATCGAATATAATGAATATTATATTTTTCCTATCCTTCATGACTTCTTTCTCTCTCTCTCTTTTTTTTTTTTTTTTTTTTTTTTGTAAGAGGAGCCCAATTTTTCTGTGAGAACAATCTCTTTGCACAATAGATAATATTAATGGTAGTGTCAGTCATGTACACAGGCACATGACCCAACTCAGGCCTGACAAATGTCCTCTCGTTGCCTCTGTAGGACACAGCACAAGGGTTACAAATGTTAAGAGTTGTCCCACTGTGGTGCGGTCTTGGGAAGAAAAGGTCTATTTGCTTTTGTCTTCCAGATTCCTTGACCTGTCTTGGCCAAGGCCATTTCTTTTCACCCTGTTAAGCTATGACTCACTAAGCTTCAAATAATTTTCTTTCTTACTTTCATTATTCAGAGAAACTTTGTAGTTTGTGAAGCCAAAGAAATGAGGAAACATTTGTGGTTTCTTTCCCTCAGTGCTCATTATGCTCACACTTGTTTCTTAAGACAACAGATTCATAAAAAATAATAACTTTCTAGGGAATAAAGTCTCCTATTGGTCTCAACATGAGCAAAAGCAGGTGCTTTTGTTTTTGTTTTTTTTTTCCCTTTAAAGTTGTTCACTATATATTTTTGCCTTCATATTTTCAAATATTAGTGTGATTTGAATATAATTGATATATTTATTTTCTTCTAGAAAGTTTAATAAGATCCCAAATAAGCTAAATTGACAGTTATTTTTTAGCCTTTCTTTAAGATAATATTTCCTAGAAATGAGTCTAAAATCTTACAAAAACTTTAAATCAGTACAACATTGGGGTGATATAATTTTTCTAAGATTTATTTATTTTTAGAGAGGGATAGCACAAGTCAGGGAGAGGGGTAGAGGAAGAGAAAGAATCCCAAGCAGGATCCATGTTCAACCCAGGGTCCCATTCAGGGCTCAATCCTACCACTTTGGGATCATGACTTGAGCATAAAACAAGAATTGATCGCTCAACTGACTGAGCCACCCAGGCAGGTGCCCCACTTTCCCTTTGGTTAATCAATGATCTAGAGCAGGTGTATCAACACTTCTGGCCAGTGAGATGCAAGTGGAACTTTGTAGTTATGCTTTAGCAAATTTTGTTCTCCAATCTAAAAAGCTAAGTGCATGAAGTAAAATAACCTTCACCAACCTCTGCTTTTTCTGCTTTTGTCTATTGTGGTGTGAGTAATGAGATTCTTAAATTTGCGTCAGCTACCCAGAGAGGGTATGTAGTGAGGACGGTAGTAGACCAGGAAGATGAGAACGGCTTGAGCTTTCCCTATTGTTATTGAGCAGTTGAAACTTGCACCTGCCTCCTTCCAAATTGCTGGGCGATTTTCTACGTTTGTTTGTGCAGCTTGGCACTGACCAAACCTAGGGAGGTATGCTCTTGGTAAGTCTATATGTGACTACTGTTCACCATGATGGGAATGTGTTCCTGGTACTGTGCAAGGTGCAACATGTGTTTTTGGTAGGTGTATGTGCTGGCCCAAATAAGAGAGATAGTAAATGCCTTAACTGTATAAGTCACTTCAGTTGGATATCATATTTTCAGCAAACAAACTGATATAAAAATAACTCTGAAAAAAATACCTAGTGGCTAGCTGTTTCTCTTGCAATAAACCACATTAAATGAATGACATAAATTAGCAATATTTAAAATATGAATTGTCATGAACGTTTATCATCTATGATTAAAATGGCAATATTAAAATACAGAGTAAGCTGACATTATCTTGAGTACAATTTTACACATTTTAATACTTATTAAGTGTCTTGATAATACCTAAGTTTATAACTACTTTAAATGAATTGTTATTATTTTACACTGATAAATAACTATGTCATTATTCTATATAATAGGAAATGATTAATTGGTTATTCCAAAGTTGACCCAAAATAATGTGAGAGTGTTTGTAAGAATGCTATTCTGGTTACAATCTTTATACAAAAGAATATGAGAGCTTATAACAAAAGAATTCAGGGTACTAAATGAAAATAAAATGAGCCCGGATATTATACCCTTCGACATAGCATTCAATGAAGAAAGCCTCACTTCCTCATTTAATAAAAATATACATATATATAAATTTGTATATAACTACATATTTAAAAATGCATAAATTTACATATTACAATTATATTATTTATATTTTAAATAGTATGAATAAATTAAATACAGATTTTAAAATTATAAGCTAAATTATATTTATATTATTTATGTTATGAATAATATAAATAACTAAATTAAACATAAAATTTTAAATGTAAAAATTTAAAGATAGTTATAAAATAACTTTTAATTTTATATACATATATATAAATTTTATTATCACTTGGAAAAATATAATCCTTCAGGGTGTTTTAAACTGTATGCCAACATATTCCTCAATCTAATTTCATAAAGAAACTTCCCATTTGGAGTATTTATGAAAGAAGTTAAGCTGACAATGGTGGAGACATAGCCTTGCTTTTAGGGCTGATGCAATATTTTATATTAAAGGACGTAATGCAGCCCCTGGGTGGTTCAGTCGGTTAAGCATCTAACTCTTGATTTCAGCTCAGGTCTTGGTCTCAAGACCAAGGTGTGGGTTCAAGCCCCACATCGGGCTCTCTGCTGACAGCTCAGACCTGGAGCCAGCTTTAGATTCTGTGTCTCCCCCTCTCTCTGTTCCTCCCCCACCCCTGCTGACACTGTTTCTCTCTCTCTCTCTCTCTCTCTCTCTCTCTCTCTCTCTCTCTCTTTCTCTCTCTCTCTCTCCCTGTCTGAAAAATAAGTGATAAACATTAAAAATAATAAAGTACTTAAGGACCCCAAAACACGTTGGTGTTAATTATACCAGTTTAAAAAAAAAAAAAAAAACGTGGAGCAGATTAGAAGAAAGAAAGAGAAAGAGAAAGGCCACCCTGTTAAAAAAAGATGTTTCTGCCCAGTCGGCCTTAATTAAACACGAACAAGTTTACAAGCCTCAGTAATCAAGGATACACTATATTAAAGATATTTAGGAAGATGGATCATTGTTTTATTTGAGTTCTACTTTTTACTCCCTAGAGAAATTAAATACCAACGTGATTGCCTTCATTAGTACACTTTTAATTTCTCTCAAAATGTTTCATCTCTTCTAACACCATAATAAATAGGGCGCAGTGCAAAGGTAATTAATCCATTGTGCAATGAAAGAGAAAGATAATGTGCTTACTTTGACTTCTTTTATTATGAATTAATTCACAATCAAAGTTACTGAAAACTACAATTAATTTTACATGTTATTCTCGTGGAATACATGTCTCTGTATTGAAATTCTTAGATGCATAATAAATGTGTATATTTGAAAAAATGTACAACAAATAAGATACATTGCTGAGGAAAGTTTATTAGATGCTGGATGTGCTTATTTAGGTTATATTTGTGTTGTGACTCATGACTTCACACTGCTCACAGATATATAATTATGCAGCTGATCATGAGAAGTTTATTTCATCTAGGATTAAAAGGACTATTTTAAAATATTTTTGCTTGCAGTATAACTTTGTATTATGAAAGGAAACATTTTAACAATATATTTGCTAACAAATATAAGCAGTTTCTGTGGTAGGGTCAAAACATAGTTCATCTTTCAATAATTTGTCAAAAGTTTATTAACACAATAAACATTTGACTATTGTTTTTGTCATTTGAGAGAATAGGATTGTGTTCTAAATAAAAAGTAATCTGTGTTAATAGATGAGAATACAGAATATGAGAGTATGTCTTTGAGAGGCAGGGAGATACGATGGAGAAAACTGTAGAGGGAGATTCCATTAGAAATGTGAGAGGTACTGAGTCTATTTCATTATATTTATACATTCTGCCTTGAAAGTAGAGACAGAGTCACAGCAGAAGTGCTAAAAACCTGGCCTGTCTTTTTTTCTCTCTTATTATGGCAAGACCTTACAGACCTACAGATGTATACTCTTTTTATTTATAAGTCTCTTCACTCTTATTAAGAACTCCACAAAACTGCTGGGGACTACTGGGGATCACTGTCATGGATAATCAATCCTAGGGGATGGACATCTATATCTCAGGCCTTGGAATCAATTAATTTGCAACAAGAGCCGCTATTTTTTTTTTTTTTTGAGAGTTGCTTTTCCTACTAGTAATAAAGGAAGACATTTAAGGATTTTGTAAGATCCAACTTAAGATCTCAAATGATTTGTCTGAGTGCTGTGTAAGTAAATAATTGACCATTGAGGCCAGGGATGAAGATAGAGGAGATCAATTAGGAAACTATTACAAGTACAAGATGTTCGAGACTGCACCACTGTTAAGATAGTAGGCATGGGATGAAGTGATTGAATTTGTGCTATATTTTGAAAGCAGAGCAGACAGAATTTACTGAAGGACCCAATGTAGAGGGAGGAAAGAAAAGAATCAAGGGTGAGTCCAGTAAATCTGGCTTAAGTAACTAACAAACACGAAATGTTAATCATCAAAATACGTGAGAATATGGGAGAAGGGTTTCTGGGGAAAAAAATCTGGAGTATGGTTTGCAATGTGTTAATTTGCTGAGATCTAAGAAACACCCATGTGTCACATAGGGTGAATAGGCAGTTGGTTAGAGGGAGCATTAGTTAGAGTAGAAGTCACAGATTCAGATGCAAATTTAGGAATCTTCTTATCAATGCTATTTAAACCTCTGAGATTGAATGAGATCACCTGGGAAGTGGGAGGCTTTGGGGGAAAAGAGGTCCCATGACTGTACCCAGAGACAATTTTTTAGATGTCCAGGAAGTGAGTAGGGATCAGATAAAGAGATAGGGGAAGGGAGAGGGACATCAAACAACCCTAAACTGAAAACCACTTTACTGGACTTCTAAGAAGGAAACCAGGTAAACGTGGTGGCCTAGAGGTTAAATAAAATTTTTAAGTTCCATGGAAGAATGAGTGATCCACTATGTCAAAGAGGTTAAGTAAGGTAAGGGCTAAAAAGCAACAGTGGTAGTCATTGATACACCCTATCTGCCTTCCTTGACTATTGGAATAACCTCATAGCTGGCTAGTCTGTCTGCTTCCACTCTCGTTCTCCCATATCTATTCTTAAAACAGCAGCCAGCATGATACTAGTAAAATAAGTCTGACCATGTTGAACATTCTCCATTTCTTTCTATCTTAATCAGTGCTAGCAAAGAGTCTTAATAAGGCTGACATTGCTCCATACTGTTTGGACTCATACTACTTGTATGATCTCATCTCCCACTCTCCACTTGGCTCATCCCTCTGAAGCTCTTCCTGCAACACCTGGACAAGACCCCACCTCATGAGGCATTTTGAGCGTTTTCCCCTTGCACCAGACATTCTCTTTCCCGATGATCATGTGGCTCACTCCACCATTTTCTTCCAGTCTTTGATCATGTCAGCTTCTCAGAAATTTTTCACTTATAATTATTATTTAAAATTGCCAATACTTGGGGCGACTGGGTGGCTCAGTTGGTTGAACATCTGACTCTTGGGTTCGGCTCAGGTCATGATCTTGTGGTTTCATAGGTTCAAGCCCCACATCAGGCTCTGCACTGACAGCACTGAGCCTGTTTGAGATTCTCTCTATGCCCCTCCTCCACTGGTGCTATCTCTGTCTCTCAAAATGAATAAATAAATAAACTCAAAAAAAATTGCAAATACTCTTCTACTTTGCTACTTAGTCCATTTGCCCTTTTTTGTTTATCATAATAGCACTTGGCACCTTCTGCCATATTAATTATTTTTAATGTCTGTCTATATCCATTAAAAATTAGTTTCATATCAGCAATGCTTTTTTTCTGCATATCAGAAATGGAACATGCTGGGCAAATATTAGGCACCCAGTAAATATCTGTTGAATAAATTAATAAAATAATGAATTATTTTTTTTTCTACTGTAAACATGCACAATCAACAAATAGTATAATTATAAAGAGAAGAGTAGGGCAATTGGCTTGGGAAATAATGTAAGTTACCATTAACAGTTCTATACCCATTTATTTGAATCACAAGTCATTACATCAAGATATTTCATGATTTTCCACAGAAAAATAACACAAAACAAAACATTTTTTTGTACATTCAAAAAGCTGTACTTATTTAATGTATGCAACTTGATTAGTTTGGAGAGAAAGATTCACTCATAAAATTCACCATAATCGATGCCATAAACACATTCATCACCTTTAAACATTTCCTTTCCCTCTCTTTATTGTTTTTCTTTTATGATAAGAATACACCAGAAAATCTACTTTCTTAGCAAATTATAAGTGTATAATACAATATTGTTAATTATAGTCACTATGTCATATGGTAGATCTCTAGGACTTACTCATCTTGCCTGGCTAAAACTTTGCACCTTTTGACACACCTCCATATTTCCCCTTGTCTCCAATCCTGAGTAACTACCTTTCTACCCTCTGCTTGTGTAACTTTGACTGTTTCAGATACTTTGTGTAACTGGGATCATATAGTTGTTCTTTTAGGTCAATATGGCTTATTTATTTTGCATAATATCCCCTGGCCCTGTTGTCGTGTCATCTATGTTGTTGCAAATGGCTGTACACCACGGACACATATGTAGGTTGTTTCCCCATCTTGGCCATTGTGATCGTGACTACTGCTGCAGTGAACATGATTGTTCAGATCTCTCTTTAAGATTCTGATTTTGGGGCGCCTGGGTGGCGCAGTCGGTTAAGCGTCCGACTTCAGCCAGGTCACGATCTCGCGGTCCTTGAGTTCGAGCCCCGCGTCAGGCTCTGGGCTGATGGCTCAGAGCCTGGAGCCTGTTTCCGATTCTGTGTCTCCCTCTCTCTCTGCCCCTCCCCCATTCATGCTCTGTCTCTCTCTGTCCCAAAAATAAATAAACGTTGAAAAAAAAAAATTTTTAAAAAAGATTCTGATTTCAATTCTTTTAGATATATACCAAAAAGGAGAATTGCTGGATTCTATGGTAGTTTTATTTTTAATTTTTTGAGGAACTTTCATACCATTTTCCATTAATGCATGGCGTTCGTATTCAAAAAATGATTTTCTAGGTATAAGTATAGTGATATATAGAAGAAAAAAATCTAGACCAATTCACAAGTGTGTGTTTCATAATATTTATTTTTCATAATTTTATTTAAATGTTTTACTTGATTTTTTACTCACTAAAGTAACACATGCTCATGGTAGCCTGCAAATATTTTTACACTTCTGTAACTTAAAATAATTTTTATGGCTTTATTTTTTTAGAGCAGTTTTTGGTTGACATTAAAATTGAGAGGAAAATACAGAGATTTCCCATGTGCTTCCTGCCTCCACACGTACATAGCCTTCCACATTATCATATCACTCGCCAGGCAAAATACATTTTTTACCAAGGATAAATCCTACATTGACGCATCATAATCACCCAAAGTCTGTAGTTTATCTTAGCATTCATTTTTGGTGTTGTGCATTCTGTGGGTTTGGACAAATGTATAATGACATATATCCATCATTATAATATTGTAAAGAGCATTTTCACCTAAAATCTGTGATCTGCCAATTCATCTCTCCTCTCTTCCACCCCTAACAACCACCAATATTTTTATAATCTTCACAGCTTTGCCTCTATCAGGATGTCAAATAGTTGAAATCTTACAATATGTAGACTTCTTTCACTTAGTGTTATACATTTAAGATTTCTCCATATCTTTTCATGGCTTCATGGCTTATTTCTCTTTAGCACTGACATTCCATTGTTTGGAATTTATTATTTATCCAATTCCTTGCTGAAGGCCTTCTTGGTTCCTTTTAAGTTTTAGCAATCATGAATAAAGCTGCTATAAACATCCACGTGCAGATTTTTGGGTGTACATAAATTTCCAGTTTTTTGGGTAAACACCAAGAAGTCATTTGCTGGATTATAGGGTAAAAGCATGTTTAGTTTTGCAAGAAAGAACAAAACTGTATTCCAAAAAATGGCTGTACCATTTTGCATTCCCAGCAGCAATAGATTAGTTTCTTCTGCTTCACATCCTCACAAGTACATGGTGTTGTCAGTATTCTGGATCTGGGCCACTCTAATAGGTGAGCAGTGGTATCTTACTTTGTGTTGATTTGCATTTGCCTGTGACATATGAATTAGGGCATCTTTTCATGTATTTACTTGCCTTTTATAACTTTTTATTTAATGAATTTGTTTTTTTCAATTCCAGTGTAATTAATATACAGTGTAATGTTAGTTTCACATGTACAATATAGTGATTCAACAATTCTATACATTACTCAGTGTTCGTCATGAAAAGTGTATTCGTAATCTCCTTCACCTATTTCAAGCAAATGTTCACCCATCTCCCCTCTGGTAACCATCTATTTGTTCTCTATAGTTAAGTGTCATTTGTTTGTCTCTTTTTTCTTTGTTTTGATTCTTCCACATATGAGTGAAGTCATATGGTATTTGTCTTTCTGTAACTGAAATATTCATTTAACATTATACATTCTAGATCCAACCATGTTGTGTCAAATGGAAAGGTTTCATTCTTTTTTATGATTAATATTCCACTGTATATATGTATCATTCTTCTTTATCTATTCATCTATCAAGGAACACTTGGGTTATTTCCATAATTTATCTTTTGTAAATAATGCTGCTATAAACATAGGGGTGTATGTACCTTTTTGTTTTAGCGTTTTCATATTATTTGGGTAAATGCCCAGTATGGCAATTACTGGGTCATATGATAATTCTATTTTTAATTTTTTGAGAAACCTCCATACTGTTTTCCATAGTGGCTGCACCAGTGTGCATTCCTACCAATATTGCACAAGGGTTCCTTTTTCTCAATATCCTCATAACATGTTTCCTCTATTTTTGATTTTAGCTGTTCTGACATGTGGGAGGTGATATCTCATTGTGGTTTTGACTTGAATCTCCCTGATGGTGAGTGATAGTGAGCATCTTTTGATGTGTCCGTTGCCTATCTGTATGTCTATTCTGAAGAATATCTCTTCATGTCTTTTGCCCAATCCAAATTGGATTGTTTTGCTTTTTAATTTAAAGTTTATTTATTTATTTTGAGACAGAGAGAGAGAGTGTGTGTGCATGGGTGGTGGAACGGCAGAGAGAAAGGGAGAAAGAGAATCCCAGGCAGGGTCTGGGCTGTCAGCACAGAGCCCAATGGAGGGCTCAATCTCATGAATCATGAGATCGTGACCTGAGCTGAAATCAAGAATCAGATGCTTAACCAACTGAGCCACCCAGGTACCCCTGGATTATTTGTTTTGTTGGTGTTGAGTTGTCTATATTCCTTATATATTTTGGATACTTTACCAGATGTGTCATCTGCAAATATCTTTTCCAATTCAGTATGTTGTCTTTTAGTTTTGTTGATTGTTTCCTTTGCTGTTCAGGAGATTTTTATTTTTACATAGTCCCAATAGTTTATTTTTGCTTTTGTTTACCTTGTTTTAGGAGACATATCTAGAAAATGCTGCTATGGCTGATGTCAGAGAAATCACTGCCTATTATCTCTTCTAGGATTTTTATGGTTTATGGTCTCAAATTTAGGTCCTTAATCCATTTTGAGTTAATTTTTGTGTATATGTAAGAAAGTGGTCCACTTTCATTCTTTTGCATGTACCTATCCAGTTTTCCCAATGCCATTTGATGAAGAGACTATCTTTTTTTCCCATTGCATAGTATTTCCTGCTTTGTCAAAGATTAATTGACCATATAATCATGGGTTTATTTCTGTACTTTCTATTCTGAGCTTTCTATTCTGTTTTTTTGTCTGTTTTTTTTTTTTTTTTTTTTTTTTGTGCTAGTACCATACTGTTTTGATTACTACAGTTTGTAGAGTATCTTGAAAACTGGAATTGTGATACCTCCGGTTTTATTCTTCTTTTTAATGATTGCTTTGGCTATTCAGGGTCTTTTGCAGTTTAATACAAAGTTTAGGATTATTTTTTCTAGCTCTGTGAAAAATACTGTTGGTATTCTTATAGGGATTGCATTAAATGTGTGGATTGCTTTGGGTAGTATTGGCATTTTAATGATATTTGTTCTTCTAACCCATGAGAATTTCTATTTATTTGTATCATCTTCAATTTCTTTCATCAGTGTTTTATAATTTTCAGGGTAGAAGTCTTATGCTACTTTGGTTACATTTATTCCTAGGTATTTTATTGTTTTGGGTGCACCTGTAAATGAGATTTACTTCTTAATTTGTCTTTCTGCTATTTCATTACTGATGTATAGAAATGCAATACACTTATGTACGTTGATTTTGTATGGTGACTTTACTGAATTCATATATCAGTTCTAGCATTTTTTTTAAATGTGCAAAAAATATTTATTTTTTCCACATATAAAGTCCATGTCCACACGACCTCTGTATTAAAAGCTGACTTCTATTTTAACATGATTATAGATATTGTCATCATACATGCAAAAAATATGGAACGCTTCACGAATTTGTGTGTCATCCTTGCACAGGGGCCACACTAATCTCCTCTGTATCGTCCCAATTTTAGTATATGTGCTGCCGAAGCGAGCACTGTAGCATTTTTTTTGATGGAGACTTTCAGGTTTTCTATATAGAATATCATGCCATCTGAAAATAGTGAAAGTTTCACTTCCTACTGATTTGGATGCCTTTTATTTCTTTTTATCATTTGATTGCTGTGGCTAGGACTTTTAATACTATGTTCAATAAAATTGGTGAGAGGAGATGTTCTCATCTTGTTCCTGATCGTTAGGGGAAAACTTTCAGTTTATCACCATTGAGTATGATGTTAGCTGTGGGATTTTCATACATGGCCTATATTATGTGGAGGCATGGTCCCTCTAAATCTACTTTCTTGACATATCATATCATATCATCATATCATATCATATCATATCATGAATGCTGCACTTTGTCACATGGTTTTTCTGCATCTATTGAAATGATCATATTTTGTATTCTTTTTCTTGTTGATGTGTTGTATCACACCGATTGATTTGCAAATATTGAATCACACTTGCATCCCAGAAATAAATCTCAGTTGATTGCGATGAATGCTTTTTTAATGTATGTTGGATTCTGTTTGCTAATATTATGTTGAGGATTTTTGCATCTATGTTCATCAGAGACTTTGGCCTATAGTTCTCCTTTTTTGTGGTGTTTTTACCTGGTTTTGGTATCAGGGTAATGCTAGCCTCATGTATTTGGAAGTTTTTCTTCTTCTGTTTTTGGAATAGTTTGAGAAAAATAGATATTAACTTTCTTTAAATTTCTGGTTGTGTTCATCAAATACAGATGGATCTGAAGCCATCTGGTCCTGGATTTTAGTTTGGTGGGAGTTTTTTATTAATTCAATTTCATTGTCGATAATCAGTTTGCTAAAATTTTTTATTATTGTCCTGATTCAGTTTTGAGAGGTTATATGTGTCTAGGATTTTATCCATTTGTCCCAGCTTGCCCAATTTGTTGGCATCTCATTTTTCTTAATATTCTCTTCTAATCCTATGATTTCTGAGGTGTCAATTCTATTTCTCCTCTTCCATTTCTGATTTTGTTTATTTGAGTTTCTCTGTGTCTGTTTCTCTCTCTCCTTTTTTTTTTTTTCTTTAATAACTCTGGCAATAGGTTTATCAGTTTTGTTGATCTTTTCAAAGAACTAGCTCCTGGTTTCATTGATCTGTTCAATTGGTTTTCTTAGTTTCTATTTCATTTACTTGTGCTCTAATCTTTATTTCCTTTCTTTCATTGGTTTGGATTTTGTTTATTGTTCTTTTCATAGCTCCTTTAGGCCTAAGATCAGTTATTTATTTCAGATTTTTTGCTTCTTGAGGTAGATATGTATTGCTATAAACTTTCCACTTAGAACAGCTTTTGCTACATCTCAAAGATTTTGAACTATTGTGTTTCATTTTCTTTTGTCTCTGTGTATTTTTAAATTTCCTTTTTGATTTCTTGGTTGACCCTTTCATTGGTTAGTACCATGTTATTTATGTATTTGTGTACTTTCCAAATTTCTGTCTTGTGGTTGGTTTCTAGTTTCATAGCATTGTGGTTGGAAAGGTGCATGGTATGACTTCAATATTTTTGAATTTCTTGAGATTTCTTTTGTGACCTAACATACAATCTATTTTGGAGAATGTTGTGTTAGGATGGAATGTTCTGGATAAATCTGGTAGCTCCATCTGCTCCAATGAGTCATTCAAAGCCACAGTTTCCTTGTCGATTTTCTATTTGACTAATCTATCCAACAGTGTAAGTGGTGTTAACACCCCTACTATTACTTAATTATTAATTAACTACTTATTGTTAGTATTACTATCCATTACTTCCTTTATGTTTATTAATAGGTGCTTTATGTATTTGGATGCTCCCATTTGTGGTGCAAAAATATTTATAATTGTTACATATTCATGCTGGATTGTTTCCTTTTGGAGTAGGTATCATCTTTGTCTCTTGTTATACTCTTTGTTTTAAAGTATATTTTGTTCAATGTAAGTATTGCTGCTCTAGTTTTCTTTTCACTCCCATTTGTAGGATTCATGTTTATCCGTCCCTTCACTTTCAATCTGCATACATCTTTAGGTCTGAAATGAATGTCTTGTAGGCAACTTGTAGAAGAATCTTAATTTTTATCCATTCATCACCTGATGTCTTTTAATAGGAGCATTTCATCCATTTATATTGAAATAATTATTTATAAATATGGACTTGTCATTTTCTTACTTGTTTCACAGTTGTTTTTGTAGTTCTCTTTGTTATTTTTTTCCCTTGTTCTTTTCTCTCACAGTTTACTGGCTTCCTTTAGTGGCATACTTTGATTCCTTTCTCCCTCCTTTTTGCATATCTATTATTGGATTCTTGATTTGTGGGTACCATCAGGTTTATATATAACTTCTCATGCATATAATAGTCTATATTAAGTGGGTGGTTGTGTAAGTTTGAGCCCATTCTAAAAATGCTAAATTTTTACTCCTCTCCTTCCACACCCAGGTTTTAGGTATATAGTGTCATACTGTATATCCTTTTATTTTGTGAATCTTTGACTGATTTTTATAGATATGCTTAATTTTACTGCTTTTGTGCTTCCTACCTTTCTTACACCTGTTTATGGTCTTTCATTTCCATTTAAAGAATCCTATTTAACATTTCTTATAAGTCTGGTTGAGTTGTACTTTAACTTTTGTTGTCTATGAAACTCTATCTCTCCTTCACTTCTGAATGATATAGCTTTGTTGGATAGAGTATTATTGGTTGCTGCTTTTCTTTTCTTTCAGCACTTTGACTATATCTTGTCCCTCCCTTTGGGCCTACAAAGTGTCTGCTGAAAAATCACCTCATAGCTTTATGGGGTTTCATTTGTATGTAACTATCTTCTTTCCTCTTGCTGCTTTTAAAATTCTCTCTTTATCACTATTTTTCGCTATTTTAGTAACTATGTATCCTGGTGTGAACATCCTTGAGCTGATTTTGTCGGCAGCTTTCTTTGCCTCGTAGATGTGGATCTCTGTTTGCTTCCCTACATTAGGGAAGTTTTCAGCTATTATCTTCAAATATGTTTTCTTCACCCTTTTCTCTCTCTTCTCCTGGGATCCTTATAATATGAACATTGTTACACTTGATGGTGTCACTGGATTCCCTTAATCTGTTTTCATTTTTTTTATTAATCTTTTTACTTCTGTTCCACTTGATTGCTTCCCATTACTTTATCCTCCAGATCACTGATCCATTCTTCTGCTTCTTCTAGTCTATTCTTACTCTCTCTAGTATATTTTTAATTTTAGCTATTGAGTTCTTCATCTCTGATTGGTTCTTTTATATGTGTTCTATCACTTTTGAGGGTCTCACTGAAGTCCTCCATTTTTTTCTTAATTCCAGTGAGTCTCTTTATGACCATTCCTTTAAATTCTCTATTAGGCATGACTTATCCCTGTTTCATGTATCTCTTTGGCTGTGATTTTGCCATATTCTTTAATTTGGCATATATTCCTCTTCCTCTGTCTCCTCATTTTGCCTAACTCCATGTCTGTTTTTATAACTTAGGAAAGTCAGATATGTCTCCTGATCTTGCACGTAGTGGACTTATGAAGAAGAGGTCCTTTGGTGCCCTGTAGTGCAATATATCATGTTCACCAGAACCTGGCCCTTCAGGGGTGTCTCCTATGTGTGTTGCATGCACCCTACAATTGTGCCTGAGCTACTTTTGCCTTCAGTCCAGTTATATGCGATGGCTCTCTTTGTCTGCTATGGGTACAGTTTGCTCCCTGCCATGTTAGTGAGCTGTCTGGGCTTGAGTTGAGTCAGAGCAGTCATTTGCCAGAGATGTGGTAGTACTACATGACACCCTCCCTGTATTGTTTCCTGGAAGGCTTTCATTGGTGGAAAAGGTCTGCCATCAGACCAGATGTCTGCCCCATTCCCACTGCTGAGGTCTCAGTTGAACTGGTGTGTGTGGTTATCTTTCCTTCTGTCTGGGGTGGGAATCACTTTATAGTGACACTGGCCCCTGTTGGGACTGTTTGCTCAATGCCATGTTTGTGGTACTGATTTGGATGGATTCCTGCCAAGGGCTTGTTGAAGGGGAGGAGTCCAAGAAAAGCCTGGGTACAGAGCATGTGATGTTAGCAAAGATTGCCCAGGTCTGCTGTGGGAGGGGACCTGGAACCAATTTAGAGAGCTGACAAGGGTCAGTTGGAGGGGACAAGCCAGTAGAAGAGCCCAGGAGTGGGGAGCACTGTTAGCAAGGTGGGGAGTTTTCATGCTGCACTGTTTCCTGCAGGTGTTCCTCTGTTTAGGCTAGGAGGTGGGAGAAGGAAATGGTGCCTGCCAACTCTTTTGTTCTTGGAGAAGTGTCCCAAAGACCCCTATCCTTCCAGCACACACTCTGATATTAATAAACAAGTCTCCCTCCAGTATACCCAAGGTGTTTTTCAAACTGATGCTTCTATAGTCTATCTCTGTGGGCTGTGTTGTGCTATCTCAAGGATAGGGACTCAGTTTCCTCCAGCTCTCTAGAGCCAAGCCCATTGATTTTTTTAAAGTTCCAGGCATTAAGTCCTACTGATAGTAAGAACTCTAGGAGTTATGCCCCTCTGTTTTTCAAAGTCAAATGTTATGGAAATTGGTCTTCTCAGTGAAAGTCCCCCATGCCTGGGGTGCATGGGGTGGGGTACGTTCCTCTCCCTTCTCCTTGTTTATGGTGGCTCTCCCTTGAGTGGATAGTCTTGCAGGTCAGCTTGGTTTCTGACCATATGTCTGCCCTTCCCACCATTTTTGATGCAGACTTTTCCCTATGTTTAGCTGTGGAAAGTCTATTCTGCTAATCTTTGGGTCATTTTCTGTATTATTTCTATTGGTGTAAGTATTATCTAGGTGTATCCATGAGGCCAGGAGAATTTAGGATTCTCTTACTCCACCATATTTGCCAGAAGTCCCTTTTATAACTTTGTAAAGTAGCATTTAAACCATTAACTATATATTAGTGTGCTGAGTACTTCCACATATTGTCTTATTTAATTCTCCTGACAACCTGTAAAATAAAAGATTTTCTAGAGTTCACATAACTACTAAATAGCCTGGACAGATTTAAACCTATAGCTATTCGAAGCCTATCTTGACTCATACTTTATGTTACATTATCCCCTTTAAAGATTCTTAAAGAAACACAGAGTCATTATTAATATTACTATGAAACTTACTCAATTGAATGCATTCTGGTAGTTTTGCACATTTTAACACTGCTGAAATAGGAAAGAATCTTACTCTTACAGATGATTGTGCTTATAACCGCTGTCAGCCAGGTGACAATCACTACTCAGTAACGTTGAATACTATTCTTGACATTTGCGGCTAAAGAAAAAATCATTAGTACTGGAACCATAGTATAGATGAAATAGATGGAAATATTTTTTCTATTATGACAATATTATTAACACTCATTTATTATAGAGTACTAATTCTGCCAAGAATTTTTCTAGTATATATATATACACATATATACACTATACTATATATATACTATATATATATGTGTGTGTGTGTGTGTGTATAAATATAAAGTTCTCATTCTTAGGATGGAGTCAGGATTTGAACTCAGATATCTGAGATCTCACAGGAGGAAGATCTGGAATTTTAATAAATATGTGTTACTGATATGTCACTATTATGGGTTAAATATTTGTGTCCTCCCCAAATTCACATACTGAATTCTCTTGACCTTCAATGTGATGACATTCGGAGATAGGGTTTTTGAGAGGTAATTAGGTTATGAGGGTGGAACCCTTATCTATTGACCTTGTAAAGGGATACAAAGACCAACTTTTCTTTTCCTGCTACATGACAATGCAATGAGAAAACTATAATGTATGAACAGGAAAATGGCCCTAATCAGACACTAGATCTGATGACACCTTTACCTAGGACTTCCAACCTACCAGATCTATGAGAAATAAATATCTATTGTTTAAGCCATGCAGTTGATGGTATTTGCAACAGCCTGAGCTGTGTAACATAGTCTTGAACTGACTCACGCAGTAATCTGTGTTTATTGTCGCATTTGTTTGTCAAGTAAAACACTTGTATACAGTTGGTGTTGAACATATGTTTAATTATTTTAATGATCTTTATTGATACACCTCACCAAGAATTGGTCAAATGCCAAATTCTCCCCAAATTTAGTCCGTATCTCTTCCATCTTTGCCTCCTGAGAACTTTGCATATAATTTTAGAATTGTACTTATTATTCTCTGTCTCTTTGGTTATAAGACAAATTTTCCCCCAAGTGAGGAGTATTTCTAGTTCATCTTTGTATTTCCACACAACTGGTAGAACACTTTGAATATCAGAAATTGCACTGAACTTGATTTTTAGGTCTTAAATCGTACAGACGCCCAGTACATAAAACAAATGCTCTGGTTAATGTCAAGCAGATATTATGTATCCTTACCTCTTTTGCTGATCCCACTTCACTATGACCCAGTTGTATTACTTGCATTTTAAGATAGAACCTAGCAGAATTCTGATCCAGATAACTCATATTTATCTTTCACTAAGAGCATCAAATGATTTTAGTGCTATTTCAATATTAGGCTGTTAAATTCAGAAATCATTTCTAGAGCTTTTCTTCATTCTAAATTCTATAATTCCATAGAATTTTCTATTTTTCTATATATCTTAGTATCCATACACATCCATACATTCTATTCTCTCTTCTTTTACTGATTGTGGTTTTATGACAAAATTTCTGACATATATACATATATTAATGTATATAATTATATTTCATATTTGAATAAATAGAAACCCATCCAAAAGTTTAAAAATTCAATTTGGAGAAAATAGAAGAATAAATTCAGATATTTTTTGAGAATTGTCACACCCTGGGATATTTAGTAGGAATGATGCTACAAATTTTTTAACAAGGAAGTGTACAAGGATTGGAAAAATTCAATATAATTAAAACTGATAATTTTTGTTAACTCCTATTTTAATGATTTAGATACAAGTATTTTGTCTCAATTATCTAGATTTCACCAATCCACTTTACATGGTCATAGATTAGGACAAGCAAACTAGGTATTTAGAAAGAAAATCACTTATTATTAACACGAAGTTGCTTAGAATCTGATTTAATTTGATTGTCTTATGATCTGAAAGGTAACAGTTTCGGTTAAGTGTCTGTGAAAAGCAAATTTAAGCATGTCTGAATTCATAAGCATAATGAATTAACAAGGTACAAAATTTTTACTCGTTACTCTCCTTTGAACACCTCACCAACATCGCATCATCACCGATGTTTCCTATTGAACAGTTTTTGTTTCAGCTGGTAGTATATCCTATAAGACTAAATTATATATTTGCATAAAATTCTATGCATTACACATTAGAGTAATCTTTCAAATTTGTCACCTTCCAAAAGAGTAATGAATCAGGGGATATATGTAATTTTGCTCCATTATTCAAACTTAATATGAGCACTGGAATATGTTAAATACATTTAGGTGAAACATGATTTATAGCCTTTGTGTAAAAACCTACAGATAATGCCATCTCAATATTATACTTCTTCATCTGTGTTATTTATTTTAAAATGTATTTCATATTTCAAAGAGAAGTAGCATATTCCAACTTCAGTGATGGAACATTAATTGTACATTCATGCATGAAATACGGTCCACCAAATATCACCTGCAGAATTTCATGTGTAAATTTGTTTTCTTCATATGAATAGTGATCCTTAATTAGATAGTATGCAATCTTATCTCTGGAAAAATTGAAGTGTTTGAATATGTATCATAGAACACTTCTTTTTATACTTTATACACAGATACTTTTAAAGATTAATAAGCATAGCAAAAGTCATTTTAGCAAGATCCTGAGAGGAGTAGGCTATTGGACATTTTTCCCAAATGCATGAATTGGTGGAGAAAGGGTATTTTGTTTTCTGAATACACCTCTCACCCCACATGACCCCCGTATTCTTTTATAACCCCACGTATATTACTTCCATTATTTAAGGCCATGCAGTTTAAAGAATATAAACTTTGAAATAGCCTATGAACATTATTTCTCACACAAACTAATTAAGAGGCAAGGAAAAAATAAAACAGCTGCTAAATTTCTTTGGAGAGTTTATTGTTTGTAATAAATAGAGCTTAGTGAAAACCAGTTCATCCTGAGCCAATGTGTATAGGTTGGAGTCTTGCTCCAAATCCTACAACCTCTATGACTTTGGCCAACTTTGCATGCAAGAAGGATAACAAGAGTATTGACATCATAAGCTTTTGTGAAGACTAAATCAATTTGCACATATGACTATTTAAAGCAGTGCTTGAAACAACAAGAATAAAGTAAATGCAGCTAAATTTATTTTTCATGACTCTTTAGATATATGCAATTTACCCCTCTATGTGTTGTTTTGCACATATATGTATATACTGTGTGTGTGTATATATATATACACACACACACATATATGTATATATATGTATATATATGTATATATATATACATGCATAGATTCTAATGTATATATATATGTGTATATATATATATAGTGTGTGTGTATGTGTACAGTGTGTGTGTATATATATATTTTTATATACATATATAGAAGTATAGATTCTAATATATATTTAGTAGCATTTTTCTCCTCTGACAAAATATTCAATCAAGTCCTCCATAGGGAATAAGATATTTGTTTTGGTAAAACTTTTTATTAATCACCGTTATTTTCTTCAGCAGAAAACTGATCATCAAAGTAGTCAAGGGAAAACTTATCCAACTTACCATTCATTGATTCACAAGTAAGAGAATATAAATCAAGGGAAAGGATGTAAAGAATTTGGCATTTCTTATTCCTTAATGCTAAATAATGGAAAAATTTAAATTTCTCAACAAAACAAGCATCTAAAGTTAAAACCAACCACCTTTTCCACCAAATGATCTTTTCCTCCCTACCTAAAATACATATTAAATATTTATTTATTATAATATATACTTTACATATTAAATATTTAAAGAAAAATGGACAAAGGTCCAGGACTAAATGAACTCTGAATTTCTCAAGATTTAGTTTAATAATGTCTAGTCATGAAATCATCATATATATGTAACACATTTTTAATTTCTAAAATGTTAAGTATTTAATATTTCCATATGTCCGTAAAATGAATCCAAAATAGATTAAGGAAATTAGTGCTTTGCTTATATGTTACAAAGGTGTTTTTTCCAAATGTGATTTTTATTGTGTTTATATATGTATATATATATATATATATATATATATATATATTTTACTGTGCAATGTAAAAATTTATTATCTAGCTGAAATGCTACTTCCTGGAAGGCTTTTTGGATTCTACATTGTGCTAGAATATCTTACTCATTAAAAAAAAACATCATTGGGGCGCCTGGGTGGCGCAGTTGGTTAAGCGTCCGACTTCAGCCAGGTCACGATCTCACGGTCCGTGAGTTCAAGCCCTGCGTCAGGCTCTGGGCTGATGACTCAGAGCCTGGAGCCTGTTTCTGATTCTGTGTCTCCCTCTCTCTCTCTGCCCCTCCCCCGTTCATGCTCTGTCTCTCTCTGTCCCAAAAATAAATAAAAAACGTTGAAAAAAAAAAAAAAACACATCATTTTAACACTACTCCTTTGTTTTTTTAACCATGTTTTCAAATTTACCCAAAACAATCTATATATATTTAATGCAATCCTTATCAAAATACCACCAGCATGTTTTACACAGCTAAAACAATCCTAAAATTTGTATGGAACCACAAAAGATTCCAAATAGTCCAAGTAATCTTGAAAAAGAAAAGCAAAGTGGAGGCATCACAATTCTGGATTTCAAGTTATTTTACAAAGCTGAAGTGGTCAGGACAGTATGGTAAACTGACACAAAAATAGGAACATAGATCAATAGAACAGAATAGAAAACCCAGAGATGAACCCACAACTATATGGCCAATTGATCATCAACAAAGCAGGAAAGACTATCCAATGGAAGGAAGACAGTCTTTTCAACAAATGGTGGTGGAATGCAAATGAATGAAACTGGAACCCAGTTTGGTTTTGAGACCACTTTGGGACCATTTAGTGCACTGAAGCATTAGTTAAATGATGCCTTCATGGCCTAAAATAGGTGAAGGATTCTAAGCAACTTTTCAACTTATCAATTATAATTTTAAAGACTATTAGAAACAAAAATATAATACAAAAGTTTTTATTACATTTATCAGTTATGCTACAAAGTGACAAAAGATTGGAAGGACATCTTTGGATGTCATTTGATTATGTTCTTTTAGGTAAAACATATTTTCCTTCCTTTGATTCATGGGGGAAAAATTGCCAACTTGCCTATGATATCTCATATCCAATGTTAACAGAGTATCTTTTTAAATAGCTTTCAATAAAATTCCATCTTAGCCATTTTAAATTCTTTCTTTATTTCAGGGAAATGGAGATGAGTTTGGTAACTCCCTGTCGTAATGGCACTGTATATTTAAATCAAATTTCAGAATTCACTTTTTTTTTCCCCTAAGAATAATTCTAATCACCTTAAAATTCCCTTCTTGTTGTTTTGATGTGATTTGTACTTTAATAATCCTCTGGCTTTTCTGGAATCTATTACAAAGCTATTCTGGAAATAGAAAACAATAAAAAGATCAGAGTCTGATCATGGCCACTCTGGCCATGTGCATAAAATGTCATTTAATTTAAATAGTACATAATCAATGAGTGTCAGTTTAGCAGATGAGTGATTAAGTGAAACTATTGTACAGTTTGGCCATTAAGTACAAGCAGAAAGGCAGTATGGGCTTGAACATCAGTCTTAATTTCTTGATCTATAAAACGTCTTATTCTAATTGTAAATACCCAAAAGGCTTCATAAAAAATATATGAATTACTATATGTATAGTACTTAAAATAGTGACTTGTCTCTAATAATCATCATAAAATTATTTGCTATTAGAAATATTAAGCTTTAAACAAGCAAGCAAAGATAAACTGGAATAAATGGTTTAAAAATAAATGTGCATCTCAAAAAGACAGGCTCCAAAATCCTCCAATAGCATGGAGGTTAAGGAACACCCTACTAAAGAATGAATGGGTCAACCAGGCAATTAGAGAAGAAATTTAAAAATATATGCAAACAAATGAAAATGAAAAGACAACAATCCAAATGCTTTGGGATGCAGCGAAGGCAGTCCTGAGGGGAACATACATTGCAATCCAGGCCTATCTCAAGAAACAAGAAAAATCCCAAATACAAAATCTAACAGCACACCTAAAGGAAATAGAAGCAGAACAGCAAAGGCAGCCTAAACCCAGCAGAAGAAGAGAAATAATAACGATCAGAGCAGAAATAAACAATATAGAATCTAAAAAAAACTGTAGAGCAGATCAACGAAACCAAGAGTTGGTTTTTTGAAAAAATAAACAAAATTGACAAACCTCTAGCCAGGCTTCTCAAAAAGAAAAGGGAGAGGACCCAAATAGATAAAATCATGAATGAAAATGGAATTACTACAACCAATCCCTGAGAAATACAAGCAATTATCAGGGAATACTGTGAAAAATTATATGCCAACAAACTGGACACCCTGGAAGAAATGGACAAATTCATAAGCACCCACACACTTCCAAAACTCAAACAGGAAGAAATAGAAAACTTGAACAGACCCATAACCAGCAAAGAAATTGAATCAGTTATCAAAAATCTCCCAACAAATAAGAGTCCAGGACCAGATGGCTTCCCAGGGGAGTTCTACCAGACGTTTAAAGCAGAGATAATACCTATCCTTCTCAAGCTGTTCCAAAAAATAGAAAGGGAAAGAAAACTTCCAGACTTATTCTATGAACCCAGCATTACTTTGATTCCTAAACCAGACAGAGATCCAGCAAAAAAAGAGAACTACAGGCCAATATCCCTGATGAATATGGATGCAAAAATTCTCAATAAGATCCTAGCAAATCGAATTCAACAGCATATAAAAAGAATTATTCATGATCAAGTGGGATTCATCCCTGGGCTGCAGGGCTGGTTCAACGTTCTCAAATCAATCAATGTGATACATCACATTAATAAAAGAAAAGATAAGAACCATATGATCCTGTCAATCGATGCAGAAAAAGCATTTGACAAAATTCAGCATCCTTTCTTAATCAAAAAGACAGGCTCCAAACAAAAAACTTTAGCCTGTAAGCTGTTCGTCTCGTATTTCTAAAATTTATATAAATACTAGAATTGGAGGGTATTAAAAATCTTCTCATGTGTTTATGTAATCCCACTCAATTCTCACTTTCATAAAAAGAAGTGGGGCATGTAAATTCACGTGTAATCCCTGTATTATGCGAATGATTAGGTAGATACGTAGATCAAGGATGTGCAAACTGTGTCCCTTCACCCAAATCCATCTCACTGTTTCTTTTGTAAGTAAAGTATTACTGAAAAATGATTAGGTCCATCCCTGTACATATTGTCTCTGACTGCTTTTATGTCACCATGTTAAAGTTGAGAAGCTGCAAAAGGAAACTTATGGCCCATGAGAATGACAGGATTTGCTCTCTGGTCCTGACCAAATAAAGATTTTACGGATACATTTACAGATACCTGTAAATGATGAAGAAGAAAAGACATGCAGAGTTTGAATATATTACCAAATACATTTGAATTTATGAAAAAAAACTTTTTTACCATTTTGAATAAAAAATGCATAATCCATTAAAGATACTTGCATCTAGAATTAAATACTGGTCAAATAAATCCTTTATAATTGATTAGACTTACTCCTTGAAATATTAACGTGCTTAATATATTCAGGGGTAGGTACAAGTAAAAGAGTAGATATTAAATATAGATAATATTTAGATAACATACGTAATGTTGAGTATTGCATTATGAACTGTATTTAACAACATATATTCACAGCATTTTAAAATAAGAAAAGGAGAATATGCAATCATCTGAAAATCAGATGCATATACAAAATTCCATGTATGTTATATCACAAAGCAAACCTCGTATTCCATGGAACAGAAACCACAGATTTTGTACAAACTCCATAAAATTAAAAACAAAACAAAACAAAAAAGACAAACAAACAGCAACAAAAACAACAAAACCCAGGAGCATCTGCGTGGCTCAGTCTGTTAAGCATCTGATTCTTGATTTCCACTCAGGTCATGATCTCCTGGTTTGTGAGTTCAAGCCCCGCATCAAGCTCCATGCTAACAGGGCAGAGACTGTTTGGGATTCTCTCTCTCACTCTCTCTCTGCTACCCTCCCCCAATAAATAAGCGTTATAAAAGAAAAGAAAAACAGTGAAAGTAAAAGCGAAACTATTACAGATACTTCAATTAAATTTCAAAATTCTAAAAGTTATTTACTCAAATAGAGTAATTCAGAACGAATTGTAAAAATTTTATTAAAAATCACAGTAAAGAATTTAACGTGGCATACTAAATCCAGCTAAATAAAGACGTAATCAAAGAAAAAGTGAGCTCTTGAACACTTTATTTTTACCAAAAAGAATAAAATTAAAACCTTTAGACATGAGCACAAAGTACAACAAAATAAACAAACATGCCAAAATCAATTAGCATTCAGGTAAAAGCCACAAAATTGATCATAGAATTTAAACATCTTTCCTTGGATGAGTCTTCAGGAACATTAGCTAATTTCATTTGATGTAAATTACTAAAAGGTATATAAAAATAGAGCAGGAAAACACGTAAGTCAGCCAAAGAGTGGACTGTAAGATAGCTAGTAGTTAATCAGTATAATAAATGGGTAGTTTTACAGAAATTTAGGTTATTTTAGGATGGAGAATAAATTAATTAACATTGAAGAAGAAGAAGTGGTGTTCAAAAGGAAAGGCTGAAAGCACTGTTTCCAGGACCATTGAAGTTTTGATGTAGATGATATTTACAGTTTGATATAATCACATATTAAAAGGAAATATGTCAATGCTCTCCAAATTGATTCCCAGTTTTTATTTAATTTTTGAAAATATGTATTTATTTATTTATATATTTTTAGAAAGAGAGAGAGCAAACCAGGGAGGGACAGAGGGGGAGAGAGAGATATCCCAAGCAAGCGCCACACTTTAAGCGTGGAGCCAGATGCGGGGCTCAAATTCACAAAATGTGAGATCATGACCTGAGCTGAAATCAAGAGCTGGACATCAGGGGCGCCTGGGTGTCTCAGTCAGTTAAGCGTCCAACTTCGTCTCAGGTCATGACCTCACGGTTTTTGAGTTTGAGCCCTGAGTCGGTCTCTGTGATATCAGGTCAGTCTGGAGCATGCTTTAGGTTCTGTGTCTCCCTTGCTCTCTGCCCCTCCCACACTCTTGCTCTGTCTCTCTCTGTCTCTCAAAAAATGAATAAATGTTAAAAAAAAATTTAAAAAAATAAAAAAAGAGTTGGAGGTCAACTAGGTGCCCCTCCCAATTTTAATGCTATTCCTATCAAAAGTTTAGTAAAGATTTTGGTTGACATCAAAAAAATTTACTTATAATTGATATACAAAGTCATGGGCCTTACAATAACAACAACAACAACAAATCTTGACAAAGAAGAATTGTGGGGAATAAGTTTAGGAATTCCCTGAGCTTGCACCAATGGGTTAACAAGGCTTAGAACGGAAAGTGGCAACAGGGTGAGAGCGCCCCCAGCATAGGACAAAAGCATAGAGCAGGAAGCCACTTCCACAGGACAAAAGTGTCCAGAATAGGTAAACAGGGAGAAAAACCACCACCACAGGGCGAAATTGCCCTGACCTAATTAGCAAAAATAAGTGCCTTGTTGACACTGAGGTAGCATGCTCTATCTGTCTTATACCCTAGGCAAGTTCAAGTAAACAGACATGGCTCCTGATGTTTACTGGAATTGGCCATCTGCTCAGCACTGGGATTTTGTTTTGTATTGACCCAAACCCCTAACACCGGATATCTTCAAAACCCCCTTTCTCTCACACACTTGAGTTCATGATCACTATTTCATTGTCTCTGGATGCCCATCATGTTTGTAAGCCTTCTGATCCTAATAAATACATTAGCAAGGACACTTACTCGGGGCTCTTGTCTCGTCCTGGACATTAGCCTCTCTTGTATTGAATTCTGCATCCTCTCCCTTGATGGACGAGAGAGAACTCCAGACTCAAAGACTACAACAAAGAATCAAGTGTCAGGGATCACTCTATTTGATATTAGGTCTTATTATATAACTGTGATAATCAAGACAACATGGTACTGGCAGAGGGATATACAAATAGATCAATGGGTCGGAATAGAGAACGTAGAAATACACCCACACAACTATTTTTTTAAATATTAAAAGTAACATAATGAAATAGTACTCGTCTATCAATTCATACACTTTCTAGCACAACAAATGCACACATACATACATGCATACATATGTTCATGTATTATAGATACATACTAAAGTCTAAAAAGTCTTCTGTAAATCAACTGTGTGAACCTAGGAAGGAGAATGCTTTTCAGTTATTTTTCAGCAAATGAGAATTTCTTGATATTTATCAAAAAAAGAGGTTAGAGTGGGAGAGAGCCAAAGCATAAGAGACTGTTGAGAACTGAGAGCAAACTGAGGGTTGATGGGGGGTGGGAGGGAGGAGAGGGTGGGTGATGGGTATTGAGGAGGGCACCTTTTGGGATGAGCACTGGGTGTTGTATGGAAACCAATTTGACAATAAATTTCATATATAAATTAAAAAAAAAAAGGAAAAAAAAAAAAAAAAAAAAAAATGATAGGAGGAGTGCCTGGGTGGCTAAGTCGGTTAAGAGTCTGACTTCATCTCAGGTCATGATCTCACAGTTTGTGAGTTCCAGCCCCGCATCGGGCTCTGTGCTGACAGCTCACAGCCTGGAGCCTGCTTCTGATTCTCTGTCTCCCTCTCTCTCACTCTCTGCCCCTAACCCTGTTCGTTCTCTGTGTCTCTCTCAAAACTAAATAAATGTTAAAAATAAATAAATAAATAAATAGAAATTATAGGAAATGTGAGTCACTTTCTTTTTCTTTGAATTAGTTGAATTTTACTTTCAAATTTCACTCATAGAACACCTCCAGTTATCATAGGCACCTGGGCTGTTGTTGGTTAAGCTTCCAACTCTTTATTTTCGGCTCAGTTCATGATTTCACAATTCATGAGATTGATCCCAGTGTCAGGCTCTGTGCTTATAGCGTGGAGCCTGCTTGGGATTTTACCTCTCCCTCTCTCTGTCTCTCCACCTTCCCCGCTCTCTCTCTCTTTCTCAAAATAAATTAATAAACATATAAAAAATACATTTTAAAAATTTATACAACTCCTCCAGTTATCAGGTTCAATTACTTGCCACAGTGCATCGCAACACCCCAGTGGACAAGATTCTTTCAGCATTAAACCAAGGTCTGGGGTTTACATTCAAGTCTGAGGTCAAGAGAAATACCGTGTAGCCCCCAGTCTTGCCACTTCTCTGGGAGCTGCCTTGGAGCAAGGTTGGTATCATGCTTCCAAGAAGATGCCAACCTCACTCCCACTTCTGGGGATTTGTATTTTCTTTCTTTCTTTAATTTATTTTTTAATGTTTATTTATTTATTTATTTATTTATTTATTT